>NC_059181.1:103439223-103739223 GCF_019923935.1 Bubalus bubalis
AATACTCTGGATTTTTTACCAACTATTTGATACTTTTTTTTATGAATTTCATTTCACAAAGACATATTTCTTTACTTTTTTCTATATAATAGCTAAATAAATTAAAAATAAGGACACAAGGTGATTATTAATTGCACAAAATCAATATATACTAAATAAAAGTTTTCCTAAAATAAAAATTAAGACCAAAACTGTGCAAAACATGTGGAGAAATACAGAATTTGACATAAGCTGAATCTTCCTAAGGAGTTTTATTGGGAAATTTTCTCTGATATACTATAAACGAAACACTTGATAAAAGTATACTGTGTATATCACTTTAAAATTTAAATCATAGTTTTTGATTATTATGGGCTGCGTTCTCCTCCAAAGTCATTTGTTGAAGTCCTAACAATTCAACATTTGATTGTATTTGGCTATTTAAAACTGTGCCAAGTAAATGTTGTCACTCACCATCTGCCTCTACAAGGATTAGTTTACTAGCCACTACAGTCACTGACCTTCATCACATCCTGAAAGGAGTTCAGGGCAGAGATCATGACCTGGGAGAAAATGGCAGAACAAACCTTCAGATAATTTGATATTTTCAGGAGAAGATTTTACATAAGCACATTATTGTATCTTCTCATATCTAGAAAAGCACTAAAATCATTAATGTTGACATCTGCTCCATTTGACTAGCAGCAATCTTCTTGTGACTACCAGCAACCTCTGCCAAAATTTGTGCTTAACAGCACATATCTTCCCTTCACTACAATCACATTTGTACTGAATCTCCCACCTTGCTTCTTTGGAGCAGTTCCCTTCTTTGGAGCTTCTTTGGAGCTATTCGAGAGGCAGTCTCCTGCACTATAGTCCTCTTTTTGCCCCCAATAAAACTTAACCCATAACTCTTACATTGAGCTGTTTCTTTTTTTTTTTTTTAGTTGACAGGTGTAATTAAGTTAAAATGAAATTATTAGAGTGGACCCAAATCCAATATGACTAGAGTCCTTATAAGAAGAGGAAATTGGAACACAGACAGATACAAAGTGAATTCTGCTAACAGACTACCTTCAGACTTCAGCTGAAACATTAACTCTTCTGAGTCTCCAGGTTGCCAGCTACCCTGTAGAGTTTAGACTTGCCAGGCTCCACAGTCACATGAGGTAATTCCTTAAAATAAATCTCTCTCTGTCTCTCTATCATTTTCTCTCTATACACACACAGACATGTGCATGCGTGCACACACACACACACACACCCCCCACTGATACGTTGATATTGACAGAAATTTACCATTCCTGGAATTTATTAAAATTGCAACTTATTTCATGGATCATTTTCGAAAGATATTCTTAGTATGTTTCTGACATACTTAATCATAAGATTCTAAGATTTCTGAAATGACAAAAGTATTTTTAATATGTTACTGTATTACTGTGTAATAACACACTAAAAACTGCATGTTTGCTTGCTAAATCACTTCGGTTGCATTCAACTCTTTGTGACCCTATGGACTGTAGCCCACCAGGCTCCTCTATCCATGGGATCCTCCAGGCAATAATTCTGGAGTGGGTTGCTGCACTGTCCTCCAAGGGATCTTCACACCTCAGGAAATGAACCTGCATCTCTTATGTTTCATGTATTGGCAGGTAGGCTTTTTACCACTAGCACCACCATGAAAGCCCAAACACTGCATATGTATATTCAATAAGAAAGGTAATTTAGCAGTAATAAGCAGAGAAAGAGATTTAATTTGTTGCTTTCTTTCTTTCTTTTACTTATAGAGAGTAATTTTTCTTTTTAATGTATGGACCTTAATTTATAGCATGATTCTGGCTTTAATGAAGTCAAAACAAATTATAAGTTATTATTTCTCTGAGTGGGCTTACATATACACTATAAATGCTTAATATGGGACTTAGTAATTTTCCTTTAAAGTTAGGAAAAATTGTTATGCCCAAATTCTTAAGGAATTTTTTTTTGAGTTTACAATTCAACATTTTAAAATGCATTCAATCAAAAGCCATAGTGAAGAGATAGGTTACTAGATGTAGGAGGATGCACTGAGCAAGTTTGTGTGGCAGCCATCTCTTAGTAGTAGTGGTATTAGCCAAATTTTCTTATTTATATGCTTCTGCATTTTACAAAATATCTGCAGTCAACATATATTACTATAGTAAATATTGTTAAGTAATAAATGGTCTTGAGATCTAAGAAATAAGCATAAAAAGTGAAAGTTAAAGTTAGTCTCACAGTCGTGTCCAACTCTGTGAGTCCATGGAATGAAACCTTTGCTGCTCCTCTGTCCTTGGAATTCTCCAGGCAAGAGCATCCCTGTGGCTTAGCTGGTAAAGAATCTGCCTGCAATTTGGGAGATGTGGGTTTGATCCTTGGGTTGGGAAGATCCACTGTAGAATAAATAAGCATATTATTGTTTAAAAATTTGCTGGCAATTACTTTTTTCTGGTTTGAGACAGAAAATGATCTTGTTAGCATTGTATGAATAGAATAGTACTATAAGAATCACAAAATCATGAATCTGGAAGGAAATTTAGTAAATTATCTCTATATCTTTCAAAATTATCATAAATATATAAAAATTTTAGCATCAAAATCATTTTTCATGGGAAGCAATATATAGGTCATTAAAGAGTTACCTCAATGGGCCTTAGTTACTGAAACTTTGAAACCTTCTATGGTCTCCAAAGAAGGACCAGCTTTCTGAACTGGCGTTCAGCTGGCTCCTGAGAGCCATACTCTTGGCACCTGGATTATTCTTCATGATAAACATGTTTAGTACAATTTTGATTTGATAGACTAGCTTACTAATGTGATTTAAGGTTGGTGCCTGTTTTTCCTCTAAGCAGGGAGGACAGGAATCTTGTTGCAGTGACAAGGAAAAAAAGAGGAATGAGTTCTTTTTTTTTTTTTTTTTTGTTCCCTTTCCTGAAAACAAAGAAGCTAAAAAGAACAGTCTGAACCTTCCTTTTTTTTTTTTTTTTTTTACTTTAACTGCTCCTAACTCTGCATGTCTATTACTAAATTTGTTTTTCTACCCGGTAACTCTGCAGCAGCTACATTTCCCACCTATTATCCTTTGACTCTATGCTAAGTATTTCCTGCCCATTTGTCTTTTGTAGCTTTTTTTATTTTTATTTTTTTTACATATCAGAAAGAAGGCCTCAGAGTCACCTAACTGCCAGACTCAATTACTGGGCTACTGAAGCCAGCCTAAGACTGCTTTTGAAATAATGCAAGAGGAAGAAGACAAGATCCTAACACCCAGGAGCCATCAAATAGGCCCCTAGACTTCTTATGGAATCTGAGGTACAGTTCTTGAGGCATGAGCCTAATGCGTTCCCCTCTTTGCAAGGTGAGAGTTAAAGACACCTTTTTATTTGCTACAAACTTTGTCTCCATATTTTTTATTCAGCTTCATTGGGCAGAGAAAGCCAAGATTTTGGCCAGCAACACTCTTAGTAGTAAGGTCAGTCACACAGACTGCATATGTGCATGAATGACCCTCATTAAAACCTTGTACATTGAGGCTTGGATGAGATTTCCTAGCTGGCAAAAATTTACATGCACTGTCCTATATCATTGCCGGGAGAATTAAGCTTGTTCCTGTGTGACTCCACTGAGAGGTAAAGTTTGTGCCTGGTTTCTCCTGAAGTTGGCCACACATGCCTTTTTCTTTTTTTCTGATTTTGATCTGTATACTTTTGCTGCTTTTGTTCAGGTTCTCAGTCTTGTCTGAATCTTTGCAACCCCATGGACTACAGCACATCAGGCTCCCCTATCCTTCACCATCTCCCAGAGCTTGCTCAAACTCATGTCCATTGAGTTACTGATGCCATCCAGTCAAGGCATCCTCTGCCATCCCCTTCTCCTCCTGCCCTCAACCTTTCCCAGCATCAGGGTCTTTTCCAATGAGTCAGTTCTTCATTTCAGGTGGCCAAAGTATTAGAGCTTCAGCTTTGGTATCAGTCCTTCCAATGAATAATCAAGATTGATTTCTTTTAGGATTGATTGGTTTGATGTCCTTGCTGTCCAAGGGACTCTCAAGAGTCTTCTCCAGAACCAAAGTTCAAAGGCATCAATTTGGTGCTCAGCCTTCTTTATGGTCCAAATCTCACATCCATACATGACTACTGGAAAACCATAGCTTTGATTATATGGACCTTTGTTGGCAATGCAATGTCTCTATTTTTAATACACTGTCTAGGTTGGCCATAGCTTTTCTTCCAAGGAGCAAGTGTCTTTTAATTTCATGGCTGCGATCACCATCCATAGTAATTTTGGAGCCTAGGAAAATAAAGTCTCTCAGTGTTTCGATTGTTTCCCCATCTATTAGCCATGAAGTGATGGGACTGGAGGCTATGGTCTTCATTTGTTGAATGTTGAGTTTTAAGCCAACTTTTTCACTCTCCTCTTTCACTTTCATCAAGAGGCTCTTTAGTTCTTCTTCACTTTCTGCCATAAGGGTGGTGTCATCTGCATATCAGAGATTATTGATATTTCTCCCGGCAATCTTGATTTCAGCTTGTGCTTCATCCAGCCCAGTGTTTCTCATGATGTACTCTGCATATAACTTAAATAATCAGGGTGACAATATACCGCCCTGACATACTCCTTTCCAAATTTTGAAGAAGTCTGTTGTTCCATGTCTGGTTATAATTGTAGCTTCTTGGACTGCATATAGGTTTTTCAGGAGGCAGTTATGGTGGTCTAGTATTCCCACCTCTTTAAGAATTTTCCACAGTTTGTTGTGATCTACACAGCCAAACACTTTATGATAGTAAGTGAAGCAGAAGTAGATGTTTTTCTGGAATTCTCTAGCTTTTTCTATCATCCAACAGATGTTGGCAATTTGATCTCTGTTTCCTCTGCCTTTTCTAAATCTAGCTTTTACATCTGGAAGTTCTCAGTTCACATACTGCTGAAGCCTATCTTGAAGGATTTTGACCACTGATTTGCTAACATGTGAGATGAATGCAATTGTGCAGTAGTTTGAACATTATTTTGCATTGCTCTAGTTTGGGATTGGATTGAAAAGTTCTAGGGTTCCTTCTAAGAAATCATTGAGCATGAAGATTGTCCTGGGGAACTCAAATCCAAGTATTTAAACACTACATTTTTTTTTTTTTTATGGTTAAAACAGATTTACTGAACCAGGGTTCTCACTGTGGAAGAAAAATCATACAAATGTGGAATATGTTTAGACAAGAAAGAACCTATGGAATGGGCTGAAATTGGAGGTATCCATATTGCAGAAGGAAATGGAGACCTATGCCAGTATTCTTGTTTGGGAAATTCCATGGACAGAGGAGCCTGGCAGGCTGCAGTCCACGGAGTCGCAAAGAGTCAGACATGATATTGCGACTAAACAACAATAAGAAATTATGATTTTATCTAAATATATACCTACCTGTCCACCTATACATAAATATGTACATGTAAATGCACGTGCATATGCAATATGTATTAACGTGCATATATTTCCTATACTTAGCAAAGAAACAACCTAGAAGCAAAGGCACCCTGATAACAGTGGACACAACTACCACCTAAATCTTAGTTTCCAATAGGAATTTTAAAGAGACTAAGTCTCCTAGGGGAGATATCTGTTTCCTAGACTAGGGCAGTATAGGTCAAAATGAACACTGAGACAATATCTTAGGCTGGAGGCATGGTAAAATGACAGAGGAGTCAGCTTGAAAAGTTTTTTGCTAGTGAAATTTGGGCAATCTTAGCACTAAAATGGGTATATTCATGAATCAAACAATTGGGAAATTACACAAATATGATTCTACCCCATTAGTAAATAGATAAATCAACAGGATGCCAAAGGCTGACTTGTGAATGTGAAATAATGAGACAATCTTCATTTGGTAACTATCCCAATAAAGATTGATTCAGGAAAAAATAGATGCCAGTTTTATAATGAAAGTTTAAAGAAGAGCAGGATATTTACATGATTTTAAAGATTCACCAAACAGACAGCATATGTTACAAGGGAAAAATTATTACCATAGAATGGAGTTTGGTTGTAGGTAATTAGATGAACAGTTAGAACCACAACTTGACTGGATACTCAAAATTAATATATTTAGTATAATACAGTTGGAATTCATCTGCCTTTGGATGAGATGTCCTTGAAGAAATGTGATATTACTTTTACAGAATTCTTCTGGAGATGCCTAACTTTAATCATGCATGACAAAATATAAATAAAGCCCAAGTCAATAATGTTTGTTTGTTTTTTTTTAAAGGTAGGTTACTATGCTCTTCAAAAATGTCAATTTTATAAACAAAAATGCTGTAAAATGTTCCAGAAAATGGGATTAAAGAGAAATAATTAAAAGTGCTGGATCCTGTACTAGAGGGATAATATGCCACAAAGTGAACTGGGCCAACTGAAAATAAACAATATACACGTGGTTTATAAAAATATAAGTGCAATGATAAATTTACTGAAATTGAAAATGTTATGATTATTAAGACAGGATCCATAAGACTGTTCTATACATCAGTGTCTCTTTTGCTGTCTCATACACAGGGTTATTGTTACCATCTTTCTAAATTCCATATATATGTGTTAGTATACTGTATTGGTGTTTTTCTTTCTGGCTTACTTCACTCTGTATAATAGGCTCCAGTTTCATCCACCTCATTAGAACTGATTGAAATGTATTCTTTTTAATGGCTGAGTAATACTCCATTGTGTATATGTACCATTGCTTTCTTATCCTTTCGTCTGCCGATGGACATCTAGGTTGCTTCCATGTCCTGGCTATTATAAACAGTTCTGGGGACGACCCAGAGGGATGGTATGGGGAAGGAGGAGGGAGGAGGGCTCAGGATGGGGAACACATGTATACCTGTGGCGGATTCATTTTGATGTTTGGCAAAACTAATACAATTATGTAAAGTTTAAAAATAAAATAAAATTTAAAAAAAAAGACAGGATTCTTATTGTTAAGTTATATACACTAAAGTATTTAGGTGGAAGGACCATGATGTATACAACCTACTCTAAAAATATTCTGAAAAAAAAATACTATATATGGAGGGCAGGAGGAGAGAGAAAAAAAGTAAATGATAAAGCAAATAGAGAAAATGCTAACAGTTGGTGAAACTGGTAAAATTCATACTGATATTTTTGTACTACTCTTTTCTTTTCTCTCCTCATTACTCATTAAAAAAATAAATAAAGTATATCTGATTTACAATATTGCATTAGTTTCAGGCATACAGCATAATGATTTAGTTCTTTTGCAGATTATATTCCATTATAGTTTATTACAAGATATTTTGTATTATTCTTATTCTTGAAAGTTTTCTGTATTTGAAATTGCTTGTAAATAAAAAGTAAAAACAGATTTAAAAATATCAGATTCATCCAAATATTGCATTTGATGTTTTTGAAGGATTTTATGCTGGCAGGTATTGGCAATAATGTTATTTTGAGTCATGTATAAGTCTTTAACATATATATGAGATTGTAAAGTTCACTATGCACAGCTTATTTGGAGAGAAAATAATTCAGGTTACTTCTTTATATGCAAGAAATATGGATAATGAAAATTTATTTCAATATTGATACATCTTGATTTCATCACAGTGACCTAGATTGAATTAACAACTTATTTCACCTACACTATTAATCAAAAATGTTTTCCTTAACCACAGAATCTGCACCATTCATAATGACGAGATTATATGATTGTGTTTCATAAAGCTGGCTTTGTTATTGCCAAAGCTCATATATTCAAAGTTTTCTATATTTTGCATTTCTTATTTTATGCCCCTTAATACTCTTCAAAAGTGCCTGCTTGAAGAATTGATCTTTAATGTTCACAATTTTATGACTGTATATTCCTTCTGAGGCCAAGGAATTTTCCCTATGATATTGTTTCTCTTAGTTTTATTTTCCATTTTTGAAAAATCTTCACAGAAATTCTTATTTTTTGATCACTATTATACATAATATTGGGCTTCTCTGGTTGCTCAGTTGGTAGAATCTACCTCCAATGTGGACACCTGGGTTCAATCCCTGAGTTGAGAATATCCGCTGGAGGAGGGCATGGCAACCCACTCCAGTATCCTTGCCTGAAGAATCCTCATGGCAGAAGAGCCTGGAAGGCTACAGTCCATGGGGTTGCAAAGAGTCGGACACACTGAGTGAATATCACTTCACTTTACATACCAAATATTAATATTATTGCTACTAAAACAGTTTTCTTTGTTTAAAAATGGCCACTGAGATTTTCACTAAAATGTTTTTAGGTTTTAATGTTATTATAAATAATTTTTTCTTTTTTTTTTTCTTTTTTTTAATTTTATTTGTAAACTTTACAAATTGTATTAGTTTTGCCAAATATCAAAATGAATCCGCCACAGGTATACATGTGTTTCCCATCCTGAACCCTCCTCCCTCCTCCCTCCCCATACCATCCCTCTGGGTCCTCCCAGTGTACCAGCCCCAAGCATCCAGTATCATGCATCGAACCTGGACTGGCAACTCGTTTCGTACATGATATTTTACATGTTTCAATGCCATTCTCCCAAATCTTCCCACCCTCTCCCTCTCCCACAGAGTCCATAAGGCTGTTCTATACATCAGTGTCTCTTTTGCTGTCTCGTTCACAGGGTTATTGTTACCATCTTTCTAAATTCCATATACATGCGTTAGTATACTGTATTGGTGTTTTTCTTTCTGGCTTACCACTCTGTATAATAGGCTCCAGTTTCATCCACCTCATTACAACTGATTCAAATGTATTCTTTTTAATGGCTGAGTAATACTCCATTGTGTATATGTACCATTGCTTTCTTATCCATTCATCTGCTGATGGACATCTAGGTTGCTTCCATGTCCTGGCTATTATAAACAGTGCTGCGATGAACATTGGGGTACACGTGTCTCTTTCCCTTCTGGTTTCCTCAGTGTGTATGCCCAGCAGTGGGATTGCTGGATCATAAGGAAGTTCTATTTCCAGTTTTTTAAGGAATCTCCACACTGTTCTCCATAGTGGCTATACTAGTTTGCATTCCCACCAACAGTGTAAGAGGGTTCCCTTTTCTCCACACCCTCTCCAGCATGTATTACTTGTAGACTTTTGGATCGCAGCCATTCTGACTGGCGTGAAATGGTACCTCATAGTGGTTTTGATTTGCATTTCTCTGATAATGAGGGATGTTGAGCATCTTTTCATGTGTTTGCTAGCCATCTGTATGTCTTCTTTGGTGAAATGTCTATTTAGTTCTTTGGCCCATTTTTTGATTGGGTCATTTATTTTTCTGGAGTTGAGCTGTAGGAGTTGCTTGTATATTTTTGAGATTAGTTGTTTGTCAGTTGCTTCATTTGCTATTAGTTTCTCCCATTCTGAAGGCTGTCTTTTCACCTTGCTAATAGTTTCCTTTGATGTGCAGAAGCTTTTAAGTTTAATTAGGTCCCATTTGTTTATTTTTGTTTTTATTTCCAATATTCTGGGAGGTGGGTCATAGAGGATCCTGCTGTGATGTATGTCAGGGAGTGTTTTGCCTATGTTCTCCTCTAGGAGTTTTATAGTTTCTGGTCTTATGTTTAGATCTTTAATCCATTTTGAGTTAATTTTTGTGTATGGTGTTAGAAAGTGTTCTAGTTTCATTCTTTTACAAGTGGTTGACCAAATTTCCCAGCACCACTTGTTAAAGAGATTGTCTTTTCTCCATTGTACATTCTTGCCTCCTTTGTCAAAGATAAGGTATCCATATGTGCATGGATTTATCTCTGGGCTTTCTATTTTGTTCCATTGATCTATATTCCTGTCTTTGTGCCAGTACCATACTGTCTTGATAACTGTGGCTTTGTAGTAGAGCCTGAAGTCGGGTAGGTTGATTCCTCCAGTTCCATTCTTCTTTCTCAAGATCGCTTTGGCTATTCGAGGTTTTTTGTATTTCCATACAAATTGTGAAAGCATTGTTTAAAACATAACAATTTTAAAGATCAGCATTTTTGAAAATACTCTTGAACACACATTTCCCCTTATGAATTCAAAATTATATGGCTGTCTTTTTCCATTTTACTCCTTTATTTTATGTTCTATGCATTGTCCTCAGGGTTAAATACCCTGCTGTGTTCCTGTCTTCCTTCAATAGTTATTAGTAATGACTTAGTATTTTCATCACTTTTATAATTGTAATTTGCACTGTTGCTTTTATTTTAATATTTTCAAATGCCTGTATGTACTTATTATATATATACATATATGTGTATATATATATTTTTTTCCTTATAGGTTTTGTTGTGTCCAAAATTATTGCTCCCAAACATTCTTTTACAATTTCACAGTACAAAATTAAATGTTCCAGCTTGTCTGTGAATCCACATCTTCATTTCAAACAGGCAGAAAAACTGATTCCTTTTAAACATATTCTGACTTTATAGTCTGCTTTCAGCAACTTACACAGTATATATCTTAATTCTTTCCCAAGATCTTTATAGTACATTAATCTCAGTATTTACTCACCATTTTTCTACCAACTTTTCTCTCTCTGTTTTAGCATGCATTCATGTTTGTTTTTACATTTTGTTTCATATTTTTCCAGAGGAAATGTTAGGTGGCTTACATGAATGCATAGCAACAAAGCTTGATTAAATAATGTACTTTAAAAGTGGGTGAATCAAGGTGGATATATTGAAAATGACTATGGAAGATCTGATGATGACAAGAGGCAATTTAACATTCAAAATTCTTGCTGCTTTGTCTTTAAATGGGTCCTTAATTTGACTTAAATTTTCTCTCAGTAAGTACCAGAAAAGGAGAAAATATTAGGTGCATGATTCAAAATCTCCATAAAATAAAAACAAAGTGGTTTCACAGCACCACTTTTCCATTTGCTGAAAACACAGAATATGCTCTTGTGGCTCCACACACAGAGAACACTGCAATCCCATCATCCTAGTTTCAACAAAATCCCATGCAGCTCTTTTATGGGTTTGTTTCTTTAATAGCTGTATACTGCAGGCTGATGGAGTAATGCCAAATTATAGTTAGGAAAAAATTTATCTTTTGAAAAGTTCAGAAAAGATCAAGATACACAATGATCTGTTGGTCTCTAGTTTAAGAATGGGTTTTAGAAGATCCAAAGATCTTGTTTATCTCAACAGATATTTTGATTTATCTTTTAATTTTACTATAATTTTACTTAATAATTTTTTACTTAATAATTTTACTTCCTGTTGTGTTTTACTTCCTACTTTCCTTTTTTCTTAATAGCTTTTTTTTTATATAAAAAAGAACATTTATTTATTATTTAGCTGCACCAGGTCTTAGTTGCTGCATGAGGAATTTTCTCATATTTTAGCTGTGGTATGTGATATAGTTCCCTGACCGAGGATTGAACCCAGGCCCCCTGAATTGGGATCCTGGAATCTTAGCCAGCTGACTACCAGGGAAGTCCCTCCATTTTCTTTTTAAGAATTATCTAGTCTTGGACCTCATGCTGCATACTTTTGAAAGATCCCTTTCTGGTGTCTACTTTAAAGGTTTGTTCCATCCCTTCCTTTCCTGGGTTATTTGGTTTGTTTGGTTTTAGATGTTGATATAATAAAAAAAATCATCTAATCTACTCACATTTTCCCAGTTATTTTACAAATAAATATGTTGTATTCAAGAATGGTTTTGGTATCTTCAGAAAGAAGATAAAGAAGTCAAAGCTCTTTTAATAATCACACTTGATTCATTACACACATGCAATTAAAAATGGAGAACAACTGTGCACCATTTATTTACAAGTTCTTACAGCCTAATGTAAAAGGATAAAAATTATCTTTCAACTATTGATGAATACTGTATTGCTCTTAGGACATTTCAACGCTGTATTAATAAGAAACAGAATTTATTATAACAAGGACAAAAGAGGCAGAAGGAGAAAAAGCAACCAAAGCAGCTTAATTTACTTTATATATACTTAATATACTTTATATTCTCCTCATAAGGATGGCTCACAAATTCTTGATTTAACAATATATTTCAATTTTTTCTTAATTCTTGCCTGTAACTTTTCTTTTTTATTTATTTATTTATTTTTTGCAATTTTTTCCCAACTTTATTGAGATATAATTGACACATAAAAATCTTATCTATTTAAATGTACAATATGATGATTTTATATATGTAAATATTATGAAATCATTACCAGAATAAAGCTAATTAACATGTTCATCATCTCACACACTTTTTTCTTGTTACGTGTGTGTAACTTTTCTTTGAGTTAACTTTCTGTCAAATAATCATCTTGACGCTATTCTGGAGCATCCCACAACTTATTGCATGGTTAAACTTCACTCTTTATGAACTATATTTGCACTTTAAATGCATGTTTATTCTCTTATCCTTTTCATACTTAAGTAAAAGAGGTAGCAGAAGAGATTGTACTATATTGACCAAAATATAAAAATAAAGGTAAATTATCTATTCACATCTATCTTTTGTGCTTTTAATTTTTTGGAACACTTTGGGATTTATACAGAAAATTTGCAAGTACAGTACAAACAACATTTTCTTTGATCTGTTTCAGAGTAAATTGTTAATTGATGCCCTATGACTTTCCAGCAATAGTTAAGTCTATATTTTCTACAAAGAAGGACATTCACCATGTCTCAAATTGGGAAATTAACATAAATGCCATACCTCCAGCTAATCATCAGACCCCATTCAAGTTCTGCCACATGTTAAAACAATGCCCTTTATAGCAAAAAAGAACTGTTTCAGAATATACACATTGACCGAGCTTAGTTATTATATTCTTTATTTTTCCTTCCCTTTCGAACAGTCCCACAATCTTTCTTAGACTTTCATTGCCTTGACACTTTTGAAAAGCACAGACCAATTATAATGTATGTCCCTCAGTTTGGTTTCTTTTGATGGTTCCTCACAATTTCATTCAAGTCATACACCTTTGGCAGCAATATCACAGAACAAATTTTGTGTTCTTCTCATTCCATCTAATAAGGTTGCACATATTTTTTTTTCATTATTGATATTCACTTTCATCATGTTTTGATTAAGAAATTGTATGATAGATTTACCCACTGGAAGCTTTCTATTTTTCCTCTCTATAATCATGACATATTTTAATAGTTGAATCTCTGTAAATATCACATTGTTTATCATAATTATTATTTTTTCCTTTATTAATTTCTATAGATATGATTTCATAGTTTCCTACTTTATTTAGTTGGATTAAATATACTTTATAATGACTTATTTCAATGCTTAAATTGCCCTAATTTGTCCTTCACCAGTGGGAGCTCATTTAAACTGCCTACTACTTTCTTTTAATATATCCCCATCATTCCTTGAACACTTCTTTGCTTATTGGTTTTAGAAAATGTCTAAGGCTTTTCATGTACTCTTCATGTCCTGGAACTGAAATCATAATTTTCCCAAGAAGTTCTGAATGATATTTAGAAACTACTACCCAGCTACTAATTCAGATAAAGCCTCAAAGCCACAAGGTTCATCATAATTTTCTCCTTTTCTGTATTTTTAATTCCCTTCCTCAACAATGAGGAAATGAACTCATTTTACCCTTATTGTGTCTACTTATTTAGTTATTCCTGTGCATGTAACTAGTCTCCCATTGCTACAAATGCAAATACTATTTCTGGCTAATTGCTCTTTTAATCCTTTTGCAGATTTTTTTTTTTTTTTTGGCTCTTGAAATAATTGTGAGGAGAAACTCAAATGTCTATAGGTTTTCTTTTTTATTATTCCTATGACTTATTTTAAATAGCTTCTTATGTAAAAACTTTTCAAAAGTTCTTAAAATCTAAATAACCACATCTGTTCTTTCTTCCTTTGTCATATTTTGCTTATTCCTCTAAGAAAATAAAATAGCATTTATTATGGTAGCTTAAATGTTCAGTGGCTGTACTTCCATTATAGTATATACCAAATATATCTTAACTTGTAATGAAGCTATATTCTTCAGAAATCACATAGTTCTTTCTTGTACTTAAATTATTGAACACATCACACTGGGACTTTTCCAGCTCAAAGAATTTTGTGTCTGTTAATGTGAAATTTTGAGCAAAATTTCCTTGCTTTTACACTACAATTTTCTCATATGTTTATATTGATATTATACATGCCAAGAAATATATAATATGAATGTGGAAACATGAGGTTTACCAGTTTTTAAGACCATCTTATCTATGGAACACTCTTTGATTAGACTCTTCCTAGGATCTTGCACTTAGTGCTTATTATTTCCAAAAGTACTTATGTCTTTGGGTTAAAAAAAGGATATATAATTTAGACATATTCTCCACAGATTACTTACTAGTCCCAAAGGGGAAAAAAAAGTTTTCATTAAATGGAGTAATCTGGTGAACACTACCTCAATCAAGTGACCAAAGCTAACAGTATTAGAACAAGTTGACATCCTGTACCTCTTGATATGATACACTATGAAGGACACCCATGATTTCTCTGATACTCTTTTTTGAAAACACATAAAATCAATATAACCATGAGGAGACAATAAGACAAACCAAAACTAAGAGCTAATTACAAAGCAACAGGCTTGAATTGTTTCAAAATTTTAGTGCTATGAAAAGAAAAAGTTGAGTACGTTCTCTAAGTTAATAGAAACTAAAGAGAACTAAATGCAATGTTTGATCCTGAATTGGAAAAATGAAATATTTTAAAGATAATATTGGAACAATCAGTCAAAATTTTATGACCTATAGAGTGAGTAATATTTCAGTTCAGTTCAGTTCAGTTGCTCAATCATGTCCGACTCTTTGCGACCCCATGATTTGCAACACACTAGGCCTCCCTGTCCATCACCAACTGACTTTACTCAGACTCAAGTCCATTGAGTCAGTGATGCCATCCAGCCATCTCATCCTCTGTCGTCCCCTTCTCCTCCAGCCCCCAATCCCTCCCAGCATCAGAGTCTTTTGCAATGAGTCAACTCTTCGCATGAGGTGGCCAAAGTACTGGAGTTTCAGCTTTAGCATCATTCCTTCCAAAGAAATCCCAGGGCTGATCTCCTTCAGAATGGATTGGTTGGATCTCCTCACAGTCCAAGGGACTCTCAAGCGTCTTCTCCAACACCACACTTCAAAAGTATCAATTCTTCGGTGCTCAGCTTTCTTCACAGTCCAACTCTCACATCCATACATGAATGGAAAATCATAGCCTTGACTGGACGGACCTTTGTTGGCCAAGTAATGTCTCTGCTTTTGAATATGCTATCTAGGTCGGTCATAACTTTCCTTCCAAGGAGTAAGCGTCTTTTAATTTCATGGCTGCAGGCACCATCTGCAGTGTTTGGAACCCAGAAAAATAAAGTCTGACACTGTTTCCACTGTTTCCCCATCTATTTTCCATGAAGTGATGGGACCAGATGCCATGATCTTCGTTTTCTGAATGTTGAGCTTTAAGCCAACTTTTTCACTCTCCACTTTCACTTTCATCAAGAGGCTTTTGAGTTCCTCTTCACTTTCTGCCATAAGGGTGGTGTCATCTGCATATCTGAGGTTATTGATATTTCTCCTGGCAATCTTGATTCCAGCTTGTGTTTTTTCTAGCCCAGAGCTTCTCATGATGTACTCTGCATATAAGTTAAATAAGCAGGGTGACAATATCCAGCCTTGACGTACTCCTTTTCCTATTTGGAACCAGTCTGTTGTTCCATGTCCAGTTCTAACTGTTGCTTCCTGATCTGCATACAGATTTCTCAATAGGCAGGTCAGGTGGTCTGGTATTCCCAACTCTTTCAGAATTTCCCACAGTTTATTGTGATCCACACAGTCAAAGGCTTTGGCATAGTCAATAAAGCAGAAATAGATGTTTTTTCTTGAACTCTCTTGCTTTTTCCATGATCCAGCAGATGTTGGCAATTTGATCTCTGGTTCCTCTGCCTTTTCTAAAACCAGCTTGAACATCTGGAAGTTCACAGTTCACATATTGCTGAAACCTGGCTTGAAGAATTTTGGGCATTACTTTACTAGCATGTGAGAGTAATATTTAGGATCATGTTTAAGTTTCATTGACTTGACAGTCATATAATGCAAAAAAAAAAGAAAAAAGAAAAACAACCTTGCTCTTAGAAGAAACTGATTAAAATTATTAGAGATAAATAATACTGATATCTGTAATTTACTCCCAACTCTTCAAGTTAATACAGTTAATTTACATATATATATATTCTTGTATAAACATATACATTCATGCATGTATACACACATATGAATGAGAAATCAAGCAAAACAGTGAACCTGAGTGAAAGATATAGAATTCCTACAATTTTCTATAGCTTTAAATTGTTTCCAAAAATATCAACAATTGAAAAAAGTCTTATTCTCCCCCAAACATGTAAAAATCGGCCTTCCCCACCCCACCCCATACTCTTAATCATTTTCGCTGTATAGTAGTTACTCCCTCTAACCTGCTTTCTTTAGATGATATTCTTAGCTGTCATGGGGAGCTAAGAATTTCATTCACCACAATTTACCTGCCTTCCCCAACAATGCTCCCTATAGCCTTCCTTAGATTTCCATTCTAACCTTTAAAAATTCTCAAAATATGGAAATACTTCCTTGTGTCTACCTGAATAAAATAAACCTAAAACTCCTTTTTTTCCTTCTTTTTCTTCCTGCATTCAATATGTGAACAGACTACTTAAAATCCTCTGAATAAGACTGTACATGTTCATTAACATGAAACCTCTTCACTTCTCTTTCAGAAATTGGAAACGTTTTTAACCATAAGATATAATTTTAGTAACTAAAATTGGAATTGTATATATATATAAATGTCAAGATAAAATAGAGAAAATTTTCAGAAAACAATCATTACAAAAGATTTTAACTTTAAAAATCAAAACATTTGGCACTGGGAAGACCCAGAGGGATGGTATGGGTAGGGAGGAGGGAGGAGGGTTCAGGATGGGGAACACATGTATACCTGTGGCAGATTCATGTTGATATATGGCAAAACCAATACAATATTGTAAAGTTAAAAATAAAATAAAATAAAATAAATAAAAAGATAAAAACATATTAAGATTATACATATAAAGCTGTAGGTAGGTATACATTTTAAAAAATCAAATCTTCCTTTACTATTCCAAGTATGTCTTAAAGTTGAATACTGATTTGAAAAGGCATGCTTTAAAAGAAAAAAAAAAAACTTAAAATATTTTATTTAATTTACTAATTTTTGGCTGTACTGGCTGTTTGTTGCTGTGAGTTTTTCTCTAGTTTTGGAGAGCAGGGTCTACTCTCTGGTTCCAGTGATGGGCTTCTCATGGTGGTGGCTTCTCTGGTTGCAGAGCATGGACTCTAGGGCACTCAGGCTTCAGTAGCTATGACACATGGGCTCAATAGTTTTGGCTCTTGGGTTCTAGAGTACAGACTCAACAGTTGTGGTGCACTTGCTTAGCTGCTCTGTGGCATGCAAGATCTTTCTGGATGAAGGATCTAACCCATATATACTGCATGGGCAACAAGATTCTTTACCACTGAGACACCAGGGAAGCCTGAAAAGGCATGTCTTTAAAGAAAGAATAAAGAAAGAAAAAACAATTTTCCCATCAAAGTTAATACATTTTATACATTTTCTCTTCTAGGTTGAGTTCATTTCAGTCACTCAGTAGTGTCTGACTCTTTGTAACCCCTTGGACTGCAGCACGCCAGGCTTCCCTGTCCATCACCAACTCCTAGAGCTTGCTCAAACTCATGTCCATTGAGTCAGTGATGCCATCCAACCATCTCATCCTCTGTATCCCCTTCTCCTTCTGCCTTCAATTTTTCCCAGCATCAGGGTCTTTTCCAATGAGTCAGGTCTTTACATCAGGTGGCCAAAATTTTGGAGCTTCAGCTTCAGCATCAGTCCTTCCAATGAATGTTCAGGACTGATTTCCTTTAGGATTGACTGGTTTGATCTTCTTTCAGTCCAAGGGACTCTCAAGTGTCTTCTCCAACACCACATTCAAAAGCATCAATTCTTCAGTACTCAGCTTTCTCTATAGTCCAATTCTCACATTTTCTCTTCTAGGTCCATGTGCTGTTTAAGTGTATGAAAATCATTCTCTTGGGAGATTGAAAATGACATACATACACTATCTTATATAAAATAGATAGCTATCAATAAGTAGCTCTATAGCACAGGGAGCTCAACTCACTGCTCTGGGATGATCTAGGGGGTGAGATGCAGGAGGGACGGAGGCTCAAGTGAGAGGAGATCAGCATATTGCTGATTAACTTTATTGTACAGTGGAAACTAAGAAAACACTGTAAAGCAATTATTCTCCAATTAAAAAAAAAGAAAAGAAAAAAAGAAGATTCTTCCAGCCATCATGGCAGATACTGTATGAATAGCACAGTTTCAGACCTGTCATACTGTAGTACATGGGATTGCAGAGTTGGACACAATTTAGCAACTGAACAACAGCAAGAACAAAAACAATAGCTTCTTAATTAACTATATTTTAAAGGAAATTAAAGCTTTTAGTAGACTCAAATTAAAAGAAAAGGATGTATATGTGATTTGAGAGGATGGCGTCAGCTTTCTAAATGTGATCTCTTACACCTCTATACATGCCTATTTCTATTTAGCTTTTAGAATAATGTAGATTTAATGTATCTGCTATTTGTTGTATTAATTGTATATGTTTCAAGGAACTGACTCATTGGAAAAGACCCTGATGCTGGGAAAGATTGAAGGCAGGAGGAAAAGGGGATGACAGAGGATGAGCTGGTTGGATGGCATCACCAACTCGATGGACATGAGTTTGAGCAAGCTCCGGGAGTTGGTGATGGACAAGAAAGCCTGGCATGCTGCAGTCCAAGGGGTCGCAAAGAGTCAGACACGACTAAAGTGAACTATTTGTTGTTGTTCAGTACCTTGTTGTTCATGTCTGATCTTTATTGTGTTTCATTTGTCCATTTTGATATTGTTCATTTTATTTTGTACATAATTATTATAGGTCATTCTGATTTGGAAGTAATGCTTTGTTAACATATCAGATCACTCTGAATTCTAGTTTAACTCTTTTAGACTTTAGCAGTACTCTAGAAGTTGACATGGAGAAGGCGATGGCACCCCACTCCAGTACTCTTGCCTGGAAAATCTCATGGATGGAGGAGCCTGGTAGGCTGCAGTCCATGGGGTCGCGAAGAGTTGGACACGACTGAGTGACTTCACTTTCACTTTTCACTTTCATGCGTTGGAGAAGGAAATGGCAACCCACTCCAGTGTTCTTGCCTGGAGAATCCCAGGGACGGGGGAGCCTGGTGGGCTGCCGTCTATGGGGTTGCACAGAGTCGGACACGACTGAAGTGACTTACCAGCAGTAGCAGAAGTTGACATAGTTCCTTGTGTAGTTTAAATATTCAGGGAATATTTATTGAGGACTACAAAACTGCAGGGTGTTTTGTTATGGGGCTTATAGAACAAAGAAGATACAAATAAGATAGCATCTATTCACTCAAGAAATCTCCTAGGAAAACAACCAAGCTACAGTAAATAAATCAGAATTTTTAGTGTACAATTCATATGCATTCATTAAAAAATTAAAGCAGAAAATAAGGAAGAAAATTTTTTTAAAATAACTCTAAATTCCACCATTTAAAGTAATCACTGACAAAATTTTGGAGATCATGCTTTCAAACGTCGATTCTCTGTCTAGAAATCTGTTTCCATCTATCTGTATATGTCTCCTCCTTCTACACAAATTCACACACAGTTTTCCAAGTACAATTTTATACAAATTGTACCACACTACACAAATTATTATGCATTTTGCACTCAAACACTGAAAACGTTCTTATATAGCTTATCAATATCAAATGTATATAATTATTTTGAAAATCTAATTATATAACTATATCCAAATTCATGTTATGAATATCCTATCAATGCTTATCAGTAGAAACTTAGGCTTCTATCATTTTTTCCTGTGATTTTTTGCTGTGACAAATTTCTTCATACATAAATATTTTCACAACTATTCAATTATTCCCTAATATAAATTCCTTAAAGATTATTGTTGAGTTAAATGGAACCTATTTTTAAACATAATAATATTAAATACTCTTAGAGTATATGTATGCATTACATACTTCTTGACCAATGCTCATTAGTCATATCATTGTAATGTTTGACAATAGGGCATATCATTTTATGTTTCCCCTTTTTTACTCTCATGTGCACAGCTCCAGTTGATTTGGTGTCAGATCTATAGTTCAAGCAAAAGTAGAGATGAAAAATTTATCTAATTCTGTAAGTATGTATTGAATGTTTAGTCCTTAACACATATGGATTAAAAGAGTAACATGCATTTTTCATCATCACTCATTTATTTGATTGTGTGTTAATGTCTTTTTAATATATGTTAACTTATAAATATTTTTCAGTTCAGTTAATTTGTTCAGTCATGTCTTACTCTTTCTGACCCCATGGACTGCAGCACACCAGGCTTCCCTGTCCATGACCAACTCCCAGAGCATGCAAAAACTCATGTCCATCAAGTAGGTGTTTCCATCCAATCATCTCATCCTCTGTTGTCGCCTTCTCCTCCCACCTTCATTCTTCCAAGCATCAGGGTCTTTTCCAATGAGTCAGTTCTTCCCATCAGGTGGCCAAAGTATTGGAGTTTCAGCTTATATTCAGGACCGATTTCCTTTAGGATTGACTGGTTTGATCTCCTTGAAGTCCAAGGGACTCTCAAGAGTCTTTTCCAACACCACAGTTCAAAAGCATCAATTCTTTGGTGCTCAGCTTTCTTTAAGGTTCAACTGTCACGTGCATATGTGACTACTGGAAAAAACATAGCTTTGACTAGATGGACCTTTGTTGCTAAAGTGATGTCTCTGTTTTTTAATATGTTGCCTAGGTTTGTCATAGTTTTGCTTCCAAGGAGCAAGCATCTTTTAATATGGCTGCAGCCACCATCTGGAGTGATTTTGGAGCCGAAGAAAATAAAGCCTGTCACTGTCCCCATTCTTTCCCCATCTATTTGCCACGAAGTGACGGGGCCAACTTGAATGTTGAGTTTCAAGCCAGCTTTTTCATTCTCCTCTTTCACTTTCATCAAGAGGCTCTTTAGTTCCTTTTTGGTTTCTGCCATAAGTGTGGTTCTATCTGCATATCTGAGGTTATTGATATTTACCCCCTGAAATCTTGATGCTGGCTTATGTTTCATCCAGTCTGGCATTTTACATGATGTACTTATACATATAAGTTAAATAAGCAAGATGACAATATATAGCCTTGACGTACTCCTTTCCAAATTTGGAACCAGTCTGTTGTTCCATGTCCAGTTATAACTGTTGCTTCTTGACCTGCATACAGATTTCTAAGGAGACATGTAAGGTGGTCTAGTATACTGTCACTTTAAGAATTTTCCACAGTTTATTGTAATCCACACAGTCAAAAGCTTTAGCATAATTTATGAAGCAGAAGTAGATGTTCTTCTAGAATTCTCTTACTTTTTCTATGATCCAATGGATATTGGCAATTTGATGTCTGGGTCCTCTGCCTTTTCTGAATCCAGGTTGACCATCTAGAAATTTTCCATTCATATACTGCGAAAGCCTAGCTTGGAGGATTTTGAGCATTACCTTGCTAGTATGTGAGATGAGTGCAATTGTGTGGTATTTTGAACATTCTTTCACATTGCCTTTCTTTGGGATTGAAATGAAAATTCATCTTTTGGGAGGAGCTAAGATGGCGGAGGAGTAGGACGGGGAGAACACTTTCTCCCCCACAAATTCATCAAAACAACATTTAAACACCGAGTAAATTCCACAAAACAACTTCTGAATGCCGGCAGAGGACATCAGGCACCTAGAAAAGCAACCCAAGTCTTCGAAAGGAGGTAGGAAAAAAATATAAAAGACAAAAAAAGAGACAAAAGAGGGAGGGATGGAGTTCCGTCCCGGGAAGAGAGTCTTAAAAAGAGAGAAGTTTCCAAACACCAGGAAACCTTCTCACTGCCGAATCTGTGCCGAGCTTTGGAAGCACAGAGGGCAACATAACAGGGAGGAAAAATAAATAAACAATTAAAACCCACACATTACGAGCCCTACGGTAACTCACTCAGTGGAGAAGCAGCACAGACGCCTGCATCCGCCATTAGCAAGCGGGGGCTGGGCAGGGAGGCGCGGCGTGGGCTACATCGCAAGGATCTGGCCTGAATACCCCGAGCGCTATCTGAGCGAAATAGTTTGGGCTAGCAAACCAGACTGTGGGATATCTACCACGCAAAGACAGCCCTAACCTAAGACACCGCCAGGCCTGCGCATGGAACAAAGGACTGAACAGAGATAGCTGGCGGCAGACCATCCTCCTCCGGTGACAGGCAGCCAGAGCCGGAAGGGGACAATCGCAGCCCCAGAGAGACATTATCTATAAAACTGTAAGCAGGCTTCTTTGCTAACTAAAACTTCTTGGGGGTCTGGACGGTCAACATCTGCCTGAGAAGGTGTGCCGGTTGCATACGTAGATAACCGAGTGGCGGGGAGGCGATAAGTCGCAGCAATCGCGCGCGCCAAACACCTCATCACTTGAGCTGCTCGGATCTGGGAAGGGCACAAAACGCAGGCCCAACCGAGAGTCTGTGCCTCTGAGGACTACCCAAGTGCCTGAACCTGAGCGGCTTCAACCTGGGAAGTGCAGGGAGCCCAGGGCCGGCCTCGGATGGTTCCCGGTGGAGCAACCTTGAGCCTGAGCAGCGTGGGCAGGGAGGCTACACGCGCCGTGAACCGGGGGCAGACCCAGTGTGGCTGAGGCACTGCGAGCACACGCCAGTGTTATTTGTTTGCAGCATCCCTCCCTACCTCCCCACAGCCCGACTGAACAAGTGAGCCTAAAAAAAAAAAAAGTATCCTCCATTTGCATAGAAACTAATGAAAATGAAAACACAACAACCCGAAACCTATGGGACACTCTAAAGGCAGTCCTAAGGGGAAAGTTCATGGCAATACAGGCATACCTCAAGAAACAAGAAAAGGTCAAATAAATAACCCAACCCTACACCTAAAGCAACTAGAAAAGGAAGAAATGGTCAAAGAAATCTTAAAAATTAGGGCAGAAATAAATGCAAAAGAAACAAAAGAGACCATACCAAAAATCAACAAAGCCAAAACCTGGTTCTTTGAAAGGATAAATAAAATTGACAAACCATTAGCCAGACTCATCAAGAAACAAAGGGAGAAAAATCAAATCAATAAAATTAGAAATGAAAATGGACAGATCACAACAGACAACACAGAAATACAAAGGATCATAAGAGACTACTATCAACAATTATATGCCAATAAAATGGACAACTTGGAAGAAATGGACAAGTTCTTAGACAAGCACAACTTTCCAAAACTGGACCAGGAAGAAATAGAAAATCTTAACAGACCCCTCAAAAGCATGAAAATTGAAACTGTAATCAAAAATCTTCCAGCAAACAAAAGCCCAAGTCCAGACGGCTCCACAGCTGAATTCTACCAAAAATTTAGAGAAGAGCTAACACCTATCCTGCTCAAACTCTTCCAGAAAATTGCAGAGGATGGTAAACTTCCAAACTCATTCTATGAGGCCACCATCACCCTAATACCAAAACCTGACAAAGATCCCACAAAAAAAGAAAACTACAGGCCAATATCACTGATGAACATAGATGCAAAAATCCTTAACAAAATTCTAGCAATCAGAATCCAACAACACATTAAAAAGATCATACACCATGACCAAGTGGGCTTTATCCCAGGGATGCAAGGATTCTTCAATATCCACAAAGCAATCAATGTAATACACCACATTAACAAATAGAAAAATAAAAACCATATGATTATCTCAATAGATGCAGAGAAAGCCTTTGACAAAATTCAACATCCATTTATGATAAAAACTCTCCAGAAAGCAGCAATAGAAGGAACATACCTCAACATAATAAAAGCTATATATGACAAACCCACAGCAAACATTATCCTCAATGGTGAAAAATTGAAAGCATTTCCTCTAAAGTCAGGAACAAGACAAGGGTGCCCACTTTCACTGTTACTATTCAACATCGTTTTGGAAGTTTTGGCCACAGCAATCAGAGCAGAAAAAGAAATAAAAGGAATCCAAATTGGAAAAGAAGAAGTAAAACTCTCACTATTTGCAGATGACATCATCCTCTACATAAAAACCCTAAAGACTCCACCAGAAAATTACTAGAACTAATCAATGATTATAGTAAAGTTGCAGGATATAAAATCAACACATAGAAATCCCTTGCATTCCTATACACTAATAATGAGAAAACAGAAAGAGAAATTAAGGAAATAATTCCATTCACCATTGCAATGGAAAGAATAAAATACTTAGGAATATATCTACCTAAAGAAACTAAAGACATATATATAGAAAACTATAAAACACTGGTGAAAGAAATCAAAGAGGACACTAATAGATGGAGAAATATGCCATGTTCATGGATTGGAAGAATCAATATAGTGAAAATGAGTATACTACCCAAAGCAATTTATAGATTCAATGCAATCCCTATCAAGCTACCAACGGTATTCTTCACAGAGCTAGAACAAATAATTTCACAATTTGTATGGAAATACAAAAAAACCTCGAATAGCCAAAGCTATCTTGAGAAAGAAGAATGGAACTGGAGGAATCAACCTGCCTGACTTCAGGCTCTACTACAAAGCCAAAGTTATCAAGACAGTATGGTACTGGCACAAAGACAGAAATATTGATCAATGGAACAAAATAAAAAGCCCAGAGATAAATCCACGCACATATGGACACCTTATCTTTGACAAAGGAGGCAAGAATATATAATGGATTAAAGACAATCTCTTTAACAAGTGGTGCTGGGAAATCTGGTCAACCACTTGTAAAAGAATGAAACTAGAATACTTTCTAACACCATACACAAAAATAAAGTCAAAATGGATTAAAGATCTCAACATAAGACCAGAAACTATAAAACTCCTAGAGGAGAACATAGGCAAATCACTCTCCGACATACATCACAGCAGGATCCTCTATGACCCACCTCCCAGAATATTGGAAATAAAAGCAAAAATAAACAAATGGGACCTAATTAAACTTAAAAGCTTCTGCACAACAAAGGAAACTATTAGCAAGGTGAAAAGGCAGCCTTCAGAATGGGAGAAAATAATAGCAAATGAAGCAACTGACAAACAACTAATCTCGAGAATATACAAGCAACTCCTACAGCTCAACTCCAGAAAAATAAATGACCCAATCAAAAAATGGGCCAAAGAACTAAATAGACATTTCTCCAAAGAAGACATACAGATGGCTAACAAACACATGAAAAGATGCTCAACACCACTCATTATCAGAGAAATGCAAATCAAAACCACTATGAGGTACCATTTCATGCCAGTCAGAATGGCTGCGATCCAAAAGTCTACAAGCAATAGATGCTGGAGAGGGTGTGGAGAAAAGGGAACCCTCTTACACTGTTGGTGGGAATGCAAACTAGCACAGCCACTATGGAGAACAGTGTGGAGATTCCTTAAAAAATTGGAAATAGAACTTCCTTATGATCCAGCAATCCCACTGCTGGGCATACTCACTGAGGAAACCAGAAGGGAAAGAGACACGTGTACCCCAATATTCATCACAGCACTGTTTATAATAGCCAGGACATGGAAGCAACCTAGATGTCCATCAGCAGATGAATGGATAAGAAAGTTGTGGTACATATACACAATGGAGTATTAGTCAGCCATTAAAAAGAATACATTTGAATCAGTTCTAATGAGGTGGATGAAACTGGAGCCTATTATACAGAGTGAAGTAAGCCAGAAAGAGAAACACCAATACAGTATACTAACGCATATATATGGAATTTAGAAAGATGGAAACAATAACCCTGTGTACGAGAGAGTAAAAGAGACACTGATGTATAGATCAGTCTTATGGACTCTGTGGGAGAGGGAGAGGGTGGGGAGATTTGGTAGAATGGCATTGAAACATGTAAAATATCATGTATGAAACGAGTCGCCAGTCCAGGTTCGATGCACGATACTGGATGCTTGGGGCTGGTGCACTGGGACGACCCAGGGGGAGGGTGTGGGGAGGGGGGAGGGAGGAGGGTTCAGGATGGGGGGCACGGGTGTACCTGTGGTGGATTCATTTCAATGTTTGGCAGAGCTAATACAATATTCTAAAGTTTAAAAATAAAATTAAAAAAAAAAAAAAAGAAAATTCATCTTTTGAGTCCCTTGGCCATTGCTGAGTTTCCAAAAATTGTTGGCCCATTGAGTGCAGCACTTTAACAGCATCACCTTTAGGATTTGAAAGACCTCAGCTGGAATTGCATCATCTCCACTAGCTTTGTTTGTAGTGATGCTTCCTACAGGGCCCACTTGACTTCCTAATCCAGAATAACTGAATCTAGGTGAGTGATCACAGCACTGTGGTTATCTGGGTCATTAACATATTTTTTGTATAGTTCTTCTGTGGATTCTTGCCACCTCTTCTTAATATATTTTGCTTCTGTTAGTTCCATACCATTTCTGCCCTTTGTTGTGCCCATCTCTGAATGAAATGTTTCCTTGGTAACTGTAATTTTCTTGAAGAGATCTCTAGTCTTTCCTATTATATTGTTTTCCTCTATCTCTTTGCATTGATCACTTAGGAAAGCTTTCTTATCTCTCCTTGCTATTCTTGGGAACTCTGCATTCAGATGAATATATCTTTCCTTTTCTCCTTTGCCTTTCACTTCTCTTTTCTCAGCTATTTGCAAGGTCTCCTCAGACAGCAATTTTTCCATTTTGCAATTCATTTTCTTGAGGATGGTTTTGATCACCACCTCCTGTACAGTGTCATGAAACTCTGTCCATTGTTCATTAGCGACTCTATCAAATCTAGGAGCAATGGCTGCGCTTTGCTGGAGCACACATGAAGAGATACCCCACGCCCAAGGTAAGAGAAACCCAAGTAAGACGATAGGTGCTGCAAGAGGACATCAGAGGGCAAACACACTGTAAACATACTCACAGAAAACTAGTCAATCTAATCATACTAGGACCACAGCCTTGTCTAACTCAATGAAACTAAGCCATGCCCGTGGGGCAACCGAAGATGGGTGGGTCATGGTGGAGAGATCTGACAAAATGTGGTCCACTGGAGAAGGGAATGGCAAGCCACTTCAGTATTCTTGCCTTGAGAACCCCATGAACAGTATGAAAAGGCAAAATGATAGGATACTGAAAGAGAAACTCCATAGGTCAGTAGGTGCCCAATATGCTACTGGAGATCAGTGGAGAAATAACTCCAGAAAGAATGAAGTGATGCAGCCAAAGCAAAATAAATACCCAGCTGTGGATGTGACTGGTGATGGAAGCAAGGTCCGATGCTGTAAAGAGCAATATTGCATAGGAACCTGGAATGTCAGGTCCATGAATCAAGGCAAATTGGAAGTGGTCAAACAAGAGATGGCAAGAGTGAATGTCGACATTCTAGGAATCAGCGAACTGAAATGGACTGGAATGGGTGAATTTAACTCAGATGACCATTATATCTACTACTGCGGGCAGGAATCCCTCAGAAGAAGTGGAGTAGCCATCATGGTCAACAAAAGAGTCCGAACTGCAGTACTTGGTTGCAATCTCAAAAATGACAGAATGATCTCTGTTCGTTTCCAAGGCAAACCATTCAATATCACAGTAATCCAAGTCTATGCTGAAGTTGAACAGTTCTATGAAGAACTGCAAGACCTTTTAGAACTAACACCCCAAAAAGATGTCCTTTTCATTATAGGTTACTGGAATGCAAAAGTAGGAAGTCAAGAAACACCTGGATTAATAGGCAAATTTAGCCTTGGAATACGGAATGAAGCAGGGCAAAGACTAATAGAATTTTGCCAAGAAAATGCACTGGTCATAACAAACACCCTCTTCCAACAACACAAGAGAAGACTCTATACATGGACATCACCAGATGGTCAATAGCGAAATCAGATTGATTATATTCTTTGCAGCCAAAGTTGGAGAAGCTCTATACAGTCAGCAAAAACAAGACCAGGAGCAGACTGTGGCTCAGACCATGAACTCCTTATTGCCAAATTCAGACTGAAATTGAAGAAAGTAGGGAAAACCACTAGATCATTCAGGTATGACCTAAATCAAATCCCTTATGATTATACAGTGGAAATGAGAAATGGATTTAAGGGACTAGATCTGATAGATAGAGTGCCTGATGAACTATGGACTGAGGTTCATGACATTGTACAGGAGACAGGGATCAAGACCATCCCCATGGAAAAAGAAATGCAAAAAAGCAAAATGGCGGTCTGGGGAGGCCTTACAAATAGCTGTGAAAAGAAGAGAAGCAAAAAGGAAAGGAGAAAAGGAAAGTTATAACCATCTGAATGCAGAGTTCCAAAGAATAGCAAGAAGAGATAAGAAAGCCTTCTTCAGCGATCAATGCAAAGAAATAGAGGAAAACAACAGAATGGGAAAGACTAGGGATCTCTTCAAGAAAATCAGAGATACCAAAGGAACATTTCATGCAAAGATGAGCTCGATAAAGGACAGAAATGATATGGACCTAACAGAAGCAGAAGATATTAAGAAGAAGAGATGGCAAGACTACACAGAAGAACTGTACAAAAAAGATCTTCATGACCCAGATAATCACGATGGTATGATCACTGACCTAGAGCCAGACATCCTGGAATGTGTAGACAATTTGGCCTTAGAAAGCATCACTATGAACAAAGCTAGTGGAGGTGATAGAATTCCAGTTGAGCTATTCCAAATCCTGAAAGATGATGCTGTGAAAGTGCTGCACTCAATATGCCAGCACATTTGGAAAACTCAGCAGTGGCCACAGGACTGGAAAAGATCAGTTTTCATTCCAATCCCAAAGAAAGGCAATGCCAAAGAATGCTCAAACTACCACACAATTGCACTCATCTCACACGCTAGTAAAGTAATGCTCAAAATACTCCAAGCCAGGCTTCAGCAAGATGTGAACCGTGAACTTCCTGATGTTCAAGCTGGTTTTAGAAAAGGCAGAGGAACCAGAGATCAAATTACCAACGTCCACTGGATCATGCAAAAAGCAAGAGAGTTCCAGAAAAACATCTATTTCTGCTTTATTGACTATGCCAAAGCCTTTGACTGTGTGGATCACAATCAACTGTGGAAAATTCTGAAAGAGATGGGAATACCAGACCACCTGATCTGCCTCTTGAGAAGTCTGTATGCAGGTCAGGAAGCAACAGTTAGAACTGGACTTGGAACAACAGACTGGTTCTAGATAGGAAATGGAGTATGTCAAGGCTGTATATTGTCACCCTGTTTATTTAACTTATATGTAGAGTACATCATGAGAAACGCTTGACTGGAAGAAACACAAGCTGGAATCAAGATTGCCAGGAGAAATATCAATAATCTCTGATATGCAGATGACACCACCCTTATGGCAGAAAGTGAAGAGGAACTCAAAAACCTCTTGATGAAAGTGAAAGTGGAGAGTGAAAAAGTTGGCTTAAAGCTCAACATTCAGAAAACGAAGATCATGGTATCCGGTCCCATCACTTCATGGGAAATAGATGGGGAAACAGTGGAAACAGTGTCAGATTTTATATTTTTGGGCTCCAAAATCACTGCAGATGCTGACTGCAGCCATGAATTTAAAGACGCTTACTCCTTGGAGGGAAAGTTATGACCATACTAGATAACATATTCAAAAGCAGAGACATTACTTGGCCAACAAAGGTTCGTCTAGTCAAGGCTATGGTTTTTCCTGTGGTCATGAATAAATGTGAGAGTTGGACTGTGAAGAAGGCTGAGCACCAAAGAATTGATGCTTTTGAACTGTGGTGTTGGAGAAGACTCTTGAGAGTCCCTTGGACTGCAAGGAGATCCAACCAGTCCATACTGAAGGAGATCAGCCCTGGGATTTCTTTGGAAGGAATGATGCTGAAGCTGAAACTCCAGTACTTTGGCCACTTCATGCCAGGAGTTGACTCATTGGAAAGGACTCTGATGTTGGTAGGGATTGGGGGCAGGAGGGGAAGGGGACAACAGAGGATGAGATGGCTGGATGGCATCACTGACTTGATGGACGTGAGTCTGAGTGAACTCCGGGAGTTGGTGATGGACAGGGAGGCCTGGCGTGCTGCGATTCATGGGGTCGCAAAGAGTCAGACACGACTGAGCGACTGATCTAGTCTGATCCGATATGATCAGATCTAATCCCTTGAATATATTTTTCATTTCCACTGCATAATCATAAAGGATTTGAATTAGGACATAACTGAATGGCCTAGTGGTTTTCTCTACTTTATTTCATTTAATCTGATTTTGGCAATAAGCAGTTCATGATCTGAGCCACATCATCTCCCAGTCTTGTTTTTGCTGACTGTATAATTTCTCCATCTTTGGCTGCAAAGCATATAATCAATCTGATTGTGGTATTGACTGTCTAGTGATATCCACGTGTACAGTCATCTCTTGTGTTGTTGGAAGGGGGCACTTGCTGTGACCAGTGCGTTCTTTTGGAAAAACTCTATTAGCCTTTGCCCTGCTTCATTTTGTACTCTAAGGCCAAAGTTGCCTGTTACTCTGGGCATCTCTTGCCTTCCTACTTTTGTATTCCAGTCCCCTATGATGAAAAAGACATCTTTTTTTTTTTTTTTTTTTTTTTTTTTTTTTGGTGTTGTTCTAGAAGGTCTTGTAGGTCTTCATATAACTGTTTTCCTTCAGCTTCTTCAGCATTTTTGTTTGCGGCATAGACGGTTACCATTATATTGAATAGTTTGCCTTGGAAACGAGCCAAGATCATTCTGTCATTTTTGAGACTGAACCGAAGTACTGCATTTCAGACTCTTTTGTTTACTGTGAGGACTACTCGATTTCTTTTGAGGGATTCTTGCCAATAGTAATAGATATAATGGTCATCTGAATTAAATTCGCCCATTTCAGTCCATTTTTGTTCACTGGTTCCTAAAATATCAGTTTTCATTCTTGCCATCTCCTGTTTGAACACTTTCAATTTCCTTTGATTCATGGACCTAACATTACAGCTTTATATGCAATATTGTTCTTTACATTGGACTTTACTTCCATCATCAGTCTCACCTACAACTGTTTGTTGTTTTTGCTTTGGCTCAGTTTCTTCATTCTTTCTGTAGCTGTTTCTCCCCTCTTCTCCAGTAGCAATATCAAGCACCTAGCGATCTGAGGAGTTCACCTTTCAGTGCCCTATCTTTTTGCCTTTTCATACCGTTCATGGTGTTCTCAGGACAAGAATACTGAAGCAGTTTGCCACTCCCTTCCCCAATGGACCACAGTTTGTCAGAACTCTCCACCATGACCCATCTGTCTTGGGTGGCCCTACGTGACATGGCTCGTAGTTTCATTGACTTAGACAAGGCTGTGATCCAAGTGATCAGTTTGGTTAGTTTTCTTTAATTCTTTAATTGTGGTTTATTTAATAGTGGATAAGGACAAGAGACTTGTGGAAGCTTTCTGATGGGAGGGACTGGCGATGGGTGAATCTGGAATATGTGGAGGAATACATACTTTAATTTCACAATGTATTATGTATTAGTATTTGTTTATATAAGTGATTAATGTAATACCAGGTATTTAGTATATATTTAGGAATTTTATAACATATGTTTTTGAACTATTATAGTTTATAGACTCATTAATATTTACTGTGCTACACATAAGATTTTTAGTGCTTCTTTTTAAAACCCTAAGGATATATACCATATGGCTGCTCTTTTAAAATATGCCTTAGTATATTGTTCTGTTTCTTAACGATTTTTCTCAAGGTGATATGTTTCTGCTTCAATATAATTTCTCATTTACTGTTCATGGTAAGTCCTCCTTAATTATTCATTTTTTGCTCTTATGATTGTGAATAAATTTTTAGCTTTTCTAAAGCTAATATAAACACAATATATGATATACAAAATATTTTGAATGCATTTTGAGATTAATAATTTTATGACTAAGAGATGAAAAGTGTGCATGTAATTAAAGCATTCTAGAGCTTGGTGTTTATGTGGTTCTTTTATATTGCTTTAGCTAACATTATTTCTCTATTTCCTTCTGATTTTCTTGCTCATTCTTTTCCTGATAATTGAATTGGTTGTTAAATAATCACAGTAAATTTTAATGGATGATTGGTTAATAGGATTACAATTTGACAGCAAGAATATCCATTATGAATTAACTTCTACATAAGCCTAGTAAATATCATAATTCTCAGTGAATTTTTGTATTCCACTTGATACAGAAATATAAAAAAAAGTCATGATACATTGATAAATTGTAAAGTATTTGATTGACTCACTAATACATTCCTAAAATTTAATAAATTTTTCTAGCCTTAAAATAGGTGAGTTTATGAAACTGACTCTTCAGAGATAGACAGTATCTTTGTCTATGCTATTTTAAATCTTTAGATGTATATTGAATTATGCTTTCTTTTAGAAAATTCCTTATCCACAGATCATTTCCTTTTCCCCTATTTATTTCTTTCTCTCTTCCTTAGTACATACATACAAGTACACAAAATCAATATATCAATAGTTGTGGTACTTTTATAATTATTTTTAAATGGAATTATACTACAGGGACAGAATCTAAGTATTAAAAGATATGAATTGTTCATTTGCAGTTTTAAATTTGTTTAAAAATGAATTGAGATTATGAATTGCTCATTTTAATCTCATATAAAGATATAACTGTTTTACATAGGCCATGCTCACTAATGTCTGAACTAATATCCATTAACATTTTTAGAACTATCTATAATGGACTGCATTTTCACAAGTACAAGGCTCATATTCGCTTACTTTGTATGAATTCAAAATAAAATTGACATCTGTCTGAATAATAATTTGCCTCTTGAAATAAAAGACCTTTTATAAGCTAAAATTTTTGAAAATCAAATTAATAAAGGCAAGTTATGCTTCATATTTTCAAAATATAAGTCAGTATGGTTATAATGTAATGCATGAAATAGTGGTTTATTTGGATCTATACCTTGGAATTAGGAAGATTGCTTGTTTTTCATGTTTTTGATAAGAAATACATTAAAATGAAAGCTGTCTTTGAAAACCATGGATATGCGGATAATGAGAATGGTCCTTCACTTGAAAGATCAAGTGTTCTGGTTCTAAAGATGTTTGACTGATTTCCAGTTATACACCCTTGGAAAACCCATTGAATATGAGCCTAAATTGCTTTATCTGTTAAAATGGTGCAACAAAGTATATTATCTCAAGTATTATTATTAGTAACAATCTTTAAAATGTAATAACATTTTATAATATTAAAATATTATATAACAGTATTACTATTTGTCAATATTTAATCACATAATTTAAATATATTAGCATTTAATAATAGATCTAACAGTATTTTATTAAACATTAAAATGATATTTTTACTTAATAAAATGGAAAGTATTTCCAATGATAAAATCATATGTTTTTCAAAGAAGTATCAGTTTTAAATGTGCTAGAGTTTTGCAATGAATGAGATTTTTTTATGTAATTTAATAATGTAATGACTATATCTTAACCACCAAAATGTTGTGATTTATTGGTTGAGCTCTTGCTGTAAAAATTTAAAACTGTCTTTTAAAACTGGATTCTCATCACTGGGTCAAAGAAAGAATCAAAAAAGAAAATAGAAAATACTTTGATATGAATGAAAATGAAGGCACAACAAGGCTTATGACATACATCTAAAAATGAATAAAGAATAATATATACCTGCAAATATTTGCATTTAAAAAAGAAGAAATATATCTCAAATAAATGACTTGAACTTCCATTTTAAGACACTGGAAAAGAAGAGTAAATTTTATTAATACAGTTAGAGTCAGGAAATAATAAAAATAATCTAGCAAGGAAAACAGAAAAAAAAATTGCAGTTACTAAAATCAGGAAACAAAGAGAGGAAGTTACTACAAACTTTAAAGTCATAAAAAGGATTAGGGTAGAATACTATAAAGAGAGGAAGTTGAATTACTTACTAAAAATTTTTCTACAAAGAGCCCAGGCCTAAATTGTTTCATAGGTGTATTTAGCCAAAAAATTAAGGGAGAATTATTATCAATTCTTCACAAATTCTCTCAAAATAAAGAAGAGTGAAATTTTCTCAACTCTTTTCATAAGACTACCATCGCTCTGGTATCGAAACAAGAAAAAGATTAGAAGAAAAGAAAACTACGAACAAATATCCTATGAACATAGATGGAAAAATCTTCAATAGGATGCTAACAAATGGCATCACCAATATTTTAAAAGGGTTATACGCCAGGACGAAGTGAGATTTGTCACAGAAATGCAAGATTTGTTTAACATCTCAAAATCAGTCAATCATGGGCTTCCCTGGTGGCTCACATGATAAAGACTCCACCTGCAATGTGGGAGACCTGGGTTTGATCCCTGGGTTGTGAAGATCTCCTGAAAAAGGGAACAGCTACACTCCAGTATTCTTACCTGGAGAATGCCATGGTCAGTGAGGCCTGACAGGCTACAGTCCATGGGGTTGCGAAGATTCAGACACATACATCATAGCATTAGTATAAGGAGCATATGGTCATCTCAACTGATACAGAAAAAATATTTGACAAAATACAACAGATATTCATAACAAACACTCAAGAAATAAGAATATAATGGAAATGTCTCAACTCAATAAATAGCATTTATGAAAAATGCACAAGATCATATCATACTTAATGCTGAAAAGTTAAATGATTTTCCTTAAAAATCAAAACAAGGCAAGTGTTTTAGTCACTCAGTCGTGTCTGATTCTTTGTGCCCCATGGACTGTAGCCTGCCAGGCTCCTCTCTCCATGGAATTCTCCAGGCAAGAATACTGGAGTGGGTTGCCATTTCCGTCTCCAGGAGATCTTCCCAACCCAGAGTTTGAACTTGGATCTCCTGCATTTGCAGGCCAATCGTTTACTGTCTTAACCACCAGGGAAGTCCAAAAACAAGGCAAGGATGTCTGGTATCATCAATTTTATTCAGCATTGTTCTGATGGTGCTGTGCAGCGTAATTAGACAAGAAAGTGAAATAAAGAGTATCCAAGTTGGAAAACAAAAGTTGAATTTTTTTTTCTATTTTCAGAAGACATTATGTTGTGTAAAGAAAAATCCTAATGGATCCATCTCCTAGAGTAATGGACATAAAAACAAAAAGAAACAAATGGGAGTGATTAAACTTAAAAGCTTTTGCATAACAAAAATAACTGTGAACAACCTATGGACTGGGAGAAAATATTTGCAAACGATGCTACCAAAAAGGGTTTAATTTTCAAAATATACAAACAGCTCATACAGCTTAATATAAAATGAACAAACAACCCAATGAAAACATGGGCAGAAGAACTAATAGACATTTCTCCAAAGAAGACATACAGATGGCCAATATGCACATGAAAAGATATTCAATATTGCTAATTATTAGAGAAATACAAATCAAAACTTCACTGAGGTATCACAGACCAGTCAAAATTGTTATCATTCAGTTTAGTTCAGTCACTCAGTCGTGTCTGACTCTTTGTGACCCCATAGACTGCAGCACACCAGTCTTCCCTGTCCATCACCAACCCCTGAATCATGCTCAAACTCATGTCCACTGAGTTGGTGATGCCATCCAACCATCTCATCCTCTGTCATCCCCTTCTCCTCCTACCTTCAATCTTTCCCAGCATCAAGGTCTTCTCCAATGTGTCAGTTATTCACATCAGGTGGCCAAACTACTGGAGTTTCAGCTTCAGATGAAATCAATATTCAGGGCTGATTTCCTTCAGGATCAAGTGGTTTGATCTCTTTGCAGTCCAAGGAACTGGCAAGAGTCTTCTCCAACACCACAGTTCAAAAAGAATCCATTCTTTGATGTTCACCTTTCTTTATAATCCAACTCTCACATCCATACATGTCTACTGAAAAAACAAGAGCTTTGGCTAGACGGACCTTTGTTGGCCAAGTAATGTATCTACTTTTTAATGTGCTGTCTAGGTTGCTCATAGCTTTTCTTCCAAGGAGCAAGTGTCTTTTAATTTCCTCACTGTGGTCACCATTTGCAGTGCTTTTAGAGCTCCCCAGAAAATAAAGTCTCTCACTGTTTCCATTGTTTCCACATCTATTTGCCATGAAGTGATGGGACCAGATGCCATGATCTTAGTTTTCTGAATATTGAGTCAACTTTTTTCACTCTCTTCTTTCACTTAATGGTCATCCTTAACAGTCAACAAATAATGAATGCTGAAGAACGTGTGCAGACAAAGGAACCTCAGTATATTGTTTGTGGGAATGTAAAATCAGTGTAGCCACTATGGAGAACAATATGGATGTTCCTTTAAAAATTGAAGATAGAGTTACCATATGATCCTGCAATCCCATTAGTGGGAATATATCCAGAGAAAACTGGAATTCAAAAAGATATATACACCTCAATCTTCATAGCAGCACTGTTTACAATTAGTCAAGATACAGGGCTTCAGAGGTGGCTCAGTGGGTAAGGAATCCACCCACAATGCAGGAGACTTGGATTCAATCTCTGGGTTGGGAAGATCCCCTGAAGGAAAGCATGGGAGGTCACACCAATATTATTGCCTGGAGAACCCCAAGGACAGAGTAGCCTAGCGGACTACAGTCCATAGGGTTGCAAAGAGTCAGACATGACTGAAGTGATTTACCACAGACATAAAAGCAACCTAAATGTCCATCAACAGAGGGATATATAAGGAAGATATTTTGCATATATACATGTGTCCTAAGTTGCATTAGTCGTGTCCAACTCTTTGCAACCCTATGGACCATAGCCTGCCAGGTTCCTCCATACATGGCATTCTCCAGGTAAGAACACTGGAGTGGGTTGCCATGCCCTCCTCCAGGGAATCATCCTGACTTAGTGATTGAACTGGCTTCTTTTACATCTACATTGGCAGGAGGATCTTTACCACTAGCACTACACACACACACACACATATATATATATATATGAGAGAGAGAGGCAAATATATATTGGAATATCACTTAGCCATAAAAAAGTGAAATAATACCATTTGTAGCAACATGGATGGACCTAAAGGTTATCATATTAAGTGAAATAAACCAGAAAAAGACAAATATCATAGGATATCACTTATATGCAAAATCTAAAACAAAGGGGGATAAAAATGAACTTATTTACAAAACAGAAATAGACTTATAGAAAACAAATTTACGTTTACCAAAAAGAATAGTGGTGGGCAATAGAGATGAATCAGAAGGTTGGGTTTAACATATACACATTACTATATACAAAATAGACAAGTAATAAAGACCCACTATATAACAATAGAACTATATTCGATATATTGTAATATCTATAATGGACATTTGTATTTGGATGACCAGATACTGGTAATGTGCTATGTCCATTTTTATGACTAGCATGAAACACACTCTATAAATACCCTGATCTTTTAATCCATGAAAAACACATTTAAGTATAGGACATCAAAACACTGGTATTACATTGGTGAAAAGTTCATTCGAGTTGAACTATAAAGAAAGCTGAGCACTGAAGAATTGATGTTTTTGAACTGTGGTGGTGGAGAAGATTCTTGAGAGTCCCTTGGACTGCAAGGAGATCCAACCAGTCCATCCTAAAGGAGATCAGTCCTGGGTGTTCATTGGATGGACTGATGTTGAAGCTGAAACTCCAATACTTTGGCCACCTGTTGCAGAGAGCTAACTCATTTGAAAAGACCCTGATGCTGGGAAAGATTGAGTACAGGAGGAAAAGGGGACGACAGAGGATGAGATGGTTGGATGGTATCACTGACACAATGGACATGGATTTGGGTGGACTCCAGGAGTTGGTGATGGACAGGGAAGCATGGTGTGCTGCAGTCCATGGGGTCACAAAGAGTCGGATACTACTGAGCGACTGAACTGAATTGAACTGTCCTGTCTATTCAAGTCTCTACAAGGAAACCATTTCTATCCTCTGAACTGAATTTAAAGTCAGTTTTATATATCATGTGGACACTTACTCAGTACATCATCACAACCTGCATCTCCTGTACTGCTTATACCTCTTACAACTGATATCATATAGGGACTTTATGGTATTCTTCCCATCCTTTTTCTCATTATGGATAACATTAGATTAACTTAATATCTGAAGCTCCAGTACTTTGGCCATCTGATATGAAGAGCTGATGCCTCAGAAAGTCCCTGATGCTGAGAAAGTTTGAGGGCAGGAGAAGGGGACAGGCAGAGGGTGAGATGGTTAGATAGCATCACTGACTCAATGGACATTAGTTTGAGCAAACTCTTAGAGATATTGAAGGACAGGGAACACTGGTTTGCTGCAGTCCATGGGGTCACGAAGAGTTGGACAGGACTGAGTGATTGAACAGCAATGACATCTCACATAGTGACATATTCTGCTAGATGTCATATGATTTGTCATCTCTACCAGGATTGCAGATAGAAATAATTAGTCAAGTTTTTTAAACTTTAAAAATACCAATAAGTGCCCTGGTTATGTCTAAAAAAAGTAGTTTATTATAAGGTCACAAGGGAAAATAAAGACATGAAAACATCTACCTATTATGCAATCAGCACCAGTGGTAACTGGAAAACCATTTTAGTGTATATTAAAAAACTATCATCTTAGTGTCTCCTTAGCAACATGCATCCATCACTGGCTATGCCAACACCCTACTATTTAGATAACATTTTTACTCATTCTTTGTTTGTAATGCTTCTGTAGGAACCCAGATTGGGGCTCTTTTCTAACTCTGTGCTTATGCTAATGCATTGTTTCTTTTGCCAAATAGCTTCTGTCTGTGTGCTTCTATACTATTAATCTGTATTCACTATCTCCCTGAATATCTCATGCTCAGCCCCCTGAATAAACAGGATCTGGTTCACATATCCAATCAGTATCTATTGTAGAGTATACCTCTGGAGCAGAATTTTCACATTAGTCATTTAATAAGCCAACAATCAGCCATTTGATGTTTGTGTAATAGACATGGAGATGATTCATCTAGATATCCACTTCAAGGGAGGAGTTGTCCCAGCTACTTACAGTGCTGTCAGCAAACATTATCCACCTGTCAGCTACTTCCATGTTTCATGCAGGTGCAGAAACCTGACTTGCTAAGGACTAGGCCCTTTATGTGGTGAACATATCCAGTGACTCACCTCAGTGGAGTGGTAATTTCAAACTCTGTCATTTCACACTCTGCTCACTATGGAACTTTTTGATAGGCAATATGATTTCAGAGCTTCATTTACAGTTAACTGGTTTTGTTGACCTGCACGGCAGTTCAAATTCTCTAGGTGAACTCTACTTCCTCTCTCACTTCCACAGGTATTGATCCCTAACAAATAGACTAAACTCCATTTCAGAACCTACTTCCAGAGAGTTCAACCTGTGACATATGGAGCCAAAATTTTTCCAAGCAAGCAGGTAATAAGGTTTCAGAGGTCACTCATTCACTTACTGGCTAGGAATGAAGACTCTACCACTCTTTCTGGGTGGAACACAGACAGACTACCTAGAAGAAAATGACAGTCCAGTTATTAAAACTCTCATCAGAAGTAAATTAAGATAGTATACTTGAGGAAATAATAACTATGAAATCATTGAAAATAGATGGCTATTGATAAGTCAGAGAAGGCAATGGCACCCCACTCCAGTACTCTTGCCTGGAAAATCCCATGGACGGAGGAGCCTGGTGGGCGGTAGTCCATGGGGTCGCTAAGAGTCAAACATGACTAAGTGACTTCACTTTCACTTTTCACTTTCATGCATTGGATAAGGAAATGACAACCCACTCCAGTGTTCTTGCCTGGAGAATCCCAGGGAAAGGGGAGCCTGGTGGGCTGCCATCTATGGGGTCGCACAGAGTCAGACACGACTGAAATGACTTAGCAGCAGCAGCAGTAGCATTGCTAATTATCATTGATATATATATATATATACACACACACACATATATATATATATATATATAATATATACACTCCATATATATATATAATAATGAAAACTCCAGGCAATAGACAAGCATGTACAATCCAAGTGTGAAATCAAGAGGCTTCCCTGAAAGTTTACAAACAGAATCTCATTTCCTGAGCAAGAAGGCATAGGAAGCTAAGGCTCAGACCCAAGAATGAATAATCAGTGGCCAAGCTCCAATGGAGAGTAAAAGATTTCATAAGGTTGGTGTGTATTAGTGAACATTAATGAAGGACAAAATAGAGCTTTATACACGGAATGTAGACATTTGAGAGGAGCCTCCCACCCCAAGTTTTGAACCTTCAAACTTTTGTGAACCTTTGGAGCCTATAAAAGTAGCTTACTCCACCCTATTAAGAACTTATAAGTTCTCCTTGCTCAAAGATGATGTAGAGGACTTTCTCCCACATGGCAGCATGCACCACAGTCTTTCACTGTCTCCCCTCCTGGCCACTAGGTGAATTACTAAAGCTAACATTCAGCATAATCCATAATTAGGGCCATTCTATCCCCCAAATGGGACAAAACTGAAGTATATCCCATAGAAGTGGCCAGATCTTGCAACATGAGCCAGAGGAGTACATATAGGACCGATTTCTTAGGGTCTTAGTTCAAAGAAGCCAAAATATTAGGTGAGATAGGGGAAATATTGATTTGGCAGTATTTTCATAAGATACAGGGCTTATCACACTGACAAGGATACTAGGAAATGCCATGAACTCACTACCAGAATGACTTGTAGACACATGAAAAATATGGCCATAATTGCTATGGCAGATAGTTGAAGAAAGAGTTAATAAGTTCTGGGACAAGGCTGAAACTTGGGTGAAACAAGTGAGGTGTTTGGGATACAAAACTAAGGAGACAATTATTCAACTCTGAGAATAAGTGCCTTTTTAAATTTTATGCCTTAAACCATTGATTCTCAAGAAAGCACTCACCCTCAAGGTTGTTGCAAGTGCAGAGTGAGTACTTATATGATTCTGATAAATTTTGTACCTTAGGAATTTCTCTATCTTCATCCTAACCTTTACCCAGGAAAGTGAGTGTTCTGGCGTATACTACTTAAAATTGTAAAATGCACTGGGTGATTATGTTCCACAGAAACACCCGGAGGATAGAAAATTTGCCAAGGCCATCAGGAATGCACTAGTAAGAGGGGCACTAGCATCACTAATGGCAACCCACTCCAGTACTCTTGCCTGGAAAATCCCATGGACGGAGGGGCCTGGTAGGTTGCAGTCCATGGGGTCACTAGGAGTCGGACACGACTGAGCGACTTCACTTTCACTTTTCACTTTCATGCATTGGAGAAGGAAATGGCAACCAACTCCAGTGTTCTTGCCTGGAGAATCCCAGGGACGGGGAGCCTGGTGGGCTGCCGTCTATGGGGTCGCACAGAGTCGGATACGACTGAAGCAACTTAGCAGCAGCATCACTAAAAAGCCTAGTGGTGGCTCTCCCATGAAGATCAGGGCTGATGGTAGGAGAGCCCATTACAAAACTAAGCTAACTGACAGTAATGAGGATGAACAATGAGAACTTCAGAGAGTAGAAGTCATTTGGTGGCATTCAACTGCCCAGAGCCAGATAGATGAAATTTATATAATGATTTTATAATGAGTGGCAGTGTCAGAGTAATAACCAAGGGAGTCTGACCCACAGAAAATTAGGGTTAGAGTTAATAAAACATTGTGCTCCTAAGGAAAAAATAGGAGGGCATCCAGCAAGGGTTGTACCATGAGAAGATATCAACAGTAGAATACGAGGGGGGTGAAGACTGTTGGGCCAATAACAAAGTCATGATCCCTTGCCCATTCCTAAATAGGGGCCAGTTTTCAGATCAAAATATATTCTTGGAAGAGAAGGTCAGGTTATTCAGAGGAAAGATCCAGCAAAAATCACAACAAATATTTTTGGTAAAGATTCTTCCAAACAGTATTTAAAGGGACCACTAGCCATGCACTCAGATAACTATAACCTATGGAAAAAGGATTTCCATGGAGGAGAACTGGGCATAGGGTTGAATTTGACATTGATACTTGGAGACAAAGTGTTATCATGCCTACCAGTGAGAATGTAGTCGAAGTTCACTCTGAGGATTTCCTGAATTCCATCCACTGGTTGTTTCTCTTAGTCCCTGCATGTGTAAATTGGGGTTGATATATTTAATAATTGGTGCACCACACTCACTGGGCCATTATTTGTGGGGTAAGAGCTATAAAATTATGGAAAAGCAAGTAGAAATTTTCAAAACTGCCCCTTCTTCCTATAAGATACTAAATGAATCCCTAGGGGAGGGATGGTGGAAACTAGCACCGTCCTTAATGATCAGCTTTCAAGGATGATGGTAACCATCTTAGCTCTATTGAACCAGTTTTGCCTACAGAAATCCAACGAATTCTGAAGGAAAAGATCAGTATACTCCCACAACCTCAACCAAGTAGTAACTTCAGTTGTATCTCTTCTTCTGAATGTGTTATCTTTGCTGTAACAGACTAACATTAACTCAGGAACATGGTGTGCGGCCACTGATTTAGGAAATGTGTATTTTTCTGTCACTATCAGAAAAGCGAATCAAGAGGATCAGAAATACGTCACATTCACACAGAAAAAGCAAAATATACATTTGCTATTTTGCTTCAGGGTATGTTAAGTTATCTCTTCTTGCATTATAATTAAAGATTAGAGCCATTTAAACAACCCATGGAATATTGCATTGATAACTACATTGGTGATATTATACTAATAGGACAAATGAGCAAAAACTAGCATACCAAAAGCCTTGTGAAGGCAAATGTGCTTCACAAAATGGGAGATAAACCCTATGAACTTTCAGGAGCTTGTCACATCAATTATATATTTAGGGGACTAGGAAGCATGCTGAAACACCCTCTCCAAAGTGAAAAAAAAAAAAAACAAAACAAAAACAAAAAACAATATATTTTGTGTTTCCTACCATGATGGAAGAAGCTCCATTCTTTATTGGCTTTTTTTTTTTTTTTTTTGGTTCTGGAAGCATCATTTTCAAACCTTGGTAATAATGCTGTGGTCCATTATATTGTTAGACTGAAGATTGCTAGCTCAAGTGGGGACCGGAATAAGAATGTAACCTTCAGCAGTTCCAAGATTCTGCACGAAAGCCCTTACCTAGACTACGTGACTCAGCATGACTCAGCAGACCCAATGATATTAGATAAGCTTATCCATGCCATGTTGGGTATATGGGTAATTTCACAGGAAAGAAAAATAGAGGCTCTTGGCGATTTAGAACAAGGCTATTCGACCTGCAGGAGAGACTTATTTGCCTTTTGCAAAACAATATCTGATTTGGTAGGGACACATCAGATCAGATCAGATCAGATCAGTCCCTCAGTCGTGTCCGAATTTTTGCGACCCCATGAATTACAGAACGCCAGGTCTCCCTGTCCATCACCAAATCCCAGAGTTCACTGAGACTCATGTCCATTGAGTCAGTGATGCCATCCAGCCATCTCATCCTCTGTCGTCCCCTTCTCCTCCTGCCCCCAATCCCTCCCAGCATCAGAGTCTTTTCCAAGGAGTCAACACTTCGCATGAGGTGGCCAAAGTACTGGAGTTTCAGCTTTAGCATTAGTCCTTCCAAAGAAATCCCAGGGCTGATCTCCTTCAGAATGGACTGGTTGGATCTGTGTAGTCCAAGGGACTCTCAGGAGTCTTCTCCAACACCACAGTTCAAAAGCATGAATTCTTCAGTGCTCAGCCTTCTTCACAGTCCAACTTTCACAACCATACATGACCACAGGAAAAAACCATAGCCTTGACTAGACGGACCTTTGTTGGCAAAGTAATGTCTCTGCTTTTGAATATGCTATCTATGTTGGTCATAACTTTCCTTCCAAGGAGTAAGCGTCTTTTAATTTCATGGCTGCAGTCACCATCTGTAGTGATTTTGGAGCCCAGAAAAATAAAGTCTGACACTGTTTCCACTGTTTCCCCATCTATTTCCCATGAACTGATGGGACCAGGTGCCATTATCTTCGTTTTCTGAATGTTGAGCTTTAAGTCAACTTTTCCACTCTCCATTTTCACTTTCATCAAGAGGCTTTTTAGTTCCTCTTCACTTTCTGCCATAAGGGTGGTGTCATCTGCATATCTGAGGTTATTGATATTTCTTCCAGCAATCTTGATTCCAGCTTGTGCTTCTTCCAGTCCAGCATTTCTCATGATGTACTCTGCATTAAGTTAAATAAGCAGGGTGAAAATATACAGCCTTGACATACTCCTTTTCCTATTTGGAACAAGTCTGTTGTTCCATGTCCAGTTCTAACTGTTGCTTCCTGACCTGCATACAAATTTCTCAAGAGGCAGGTCAGGTGGTCTGGTATTCCCATCTCTTTCAGAATTTTCCACAGTTGATTGTGATCCACACAGTCAAAGGCTTTGGCATAGTCAATAAAGCAGAAATAGATGTTTTTCTGGAACTCTCTTGCTTTTTCCATGATCCAGCAGATGTTGGCAATTTGATCTCTGGTTCCTCTGTCTTTTCTAAAACCAGCTTGAACATCAGGAAGTTCACGGTTCACATCTTGCTGAAGCCTGGCTTGGAGAATTTTGAGCATTACTTTACTAGCGTGTGAGATGAGTGCAATTGTGCGGTAGTTTGAGCATTCTTTGGCATTGCCTTTCTTTGGGATTGGAATGAAAACTGATCTTTTCCAGTCCTGTGGCCACTGCTGAGTTTTCCAAATTTGCTGGCATATTGAATGCAGCACTTTCACAGCATCATCTTTCAGGATTTGGAATAGCTCAACTGGAATTCCATCACCTCCACTAGCTTTGTTTGTAGTGATGCTTTCTAAGGCCCGCTTGACTTCACATTCCAGGATGTCTGGCTCTAGGTCAGTGATCACACCATTGTGATTTTCAGGGTCATGAAGATCTTTTTTGTACAGTTCTTCTGTGTATTCTTGCCATCTCTTCTTAATATCTTCTGCTTCTGTTAGGTCCATACAATTTCTGTCCTTTACCAAGCCCATCTTTGCATGAAATATTCCTTTGGTATCTCTAATTTTCTTGAAGACATCCCTAGTCTTTCCCATTCTGTTGTTTTCCTCTATTTCTTTGCATTGATAGCTGAAGAAGGCTTTCTTATCTCTTCTTGCTATTCTTTGGAACTCTGAATTCAGATGTTTATATCTTTCCTTCTTTCCTTTGCTTTTCGCTTCTCTTCTTTTCACAGCTGTTTGTAAGACCTCCCCAGACAGCCATTTTGCTCTTTTGCATTTCTTTTCCATGGGGATGGTAGGGACAAGAGTCCTGAAAACAGGACATCAAATTACCATGCATTCAGAACATTTTCCATCCTGAGCTGAGTTCTGTCATACCCACCAACTCATATGGTCAGGTGGGCCCACAAGCATTCCATCCTAAGATGGAATTGATATAACTAGGATTGAGGAGGAGCAGGACCAGAGCACATAAGCAAGCTGCATGAGCAAGTAGTTCACACATTATGGCATTTGCCATTGTTTCATTAGTGTCCCTCCCTCTCAGTTCAGTTCAGTCACTCGTGTCCGACTCTTTTCGGCCTCATGGACTGAAGCACGCCAGGCTTCCCTGTCAATCACCAACTCCTGGAGATTGCTCAAACTCATGTCCATCGAGTTGGTGATGCCATCCAGCCATCTCATCCCCTCCCTCTCAGCACACACCTATTTCCCCATTTGGAATTGCTTGCAATATGCTGAGAGAGAATAAAATTGCCAGAGCTTGGTTTACAGATGTATCAACTTGATATAAAAAAAAATGCTTTAAATGGCAATAGCAAGCAAAATCATTTCAAATGAGCAAAGCCTCTCGAGGTGCACTTGATGACACATGTTTATAAAATGAAAAATGGCCTGAAGTTAGAATATATTTAGACTCATGGACCATGCTTGGAAGGAGGAAGGTTGCAAGATCAGGATCTAAGAGGTCTAGGGTGTATACATGTAGATACAGGTAGGGGAGGACATTAATTATGAATAGTTTTGTATCTGAAGTGGTGAAGAATCCACCTGCTAAGGCAGGAGACATGAGTTTGATCTCTGGGTCAGGAAGATCCCCTGGAGTAGGAAATGGCACTCCAGTATTCTTGCCTGGATAATTCCATGGACAGAGGAGCCTGACAGGCTGTAGTCCATTGGATTGCAAAGAGTCAAACATGACTGAGTGACTGACCATGAGCATGACAGAGAATATACCACAAAAGATGCACTAAAGAACCAGTATACAAAGTGATTTGGACAGCTGACTCAGGTCAACCTTTGTCATCAGCCACTTTAGTGTTGGCATAATGGTCACATGAATGGAGGATCCACAGTGGAGGGGATGGAGGCTACACATGAGCTCACTGGGGTTGGCTTCTATTTATTAAAGATTATTTAGCTACTGTTGCTTTCAAATATTCAACAGCCAGCTGCAGAGATCAAAGATGCGCCCCCAATAAGTCATTATTCCTCAGTGACACCAACTGGCATTTTGATGCCATATGGACAAAATTACACCTCTTACATTACAGAAAGATCAGAGATTAGTTCTAACAAAGATTGACTTACATTACAGGTATATTTTTGCCTTTACTTCTCAGTGAGTATCACTGTCCACTGGTTTACTGAATATCTGATCCATTGTGACTCATCTGCATAGGATTACACATACTTTCATGTGTGATCAGAGAACCCCATTTATAATAATGAAGTGGCAGGAGTGGGACTATGACCATGTGAGACACTGGTAATATCACATACTACATTATCCAGAAACTGAAAGCCTTATAAGAGTTTTGGAACAAACTGCTAAAGGCACAGATAAAATGACAGTTTTGGAGCAATGCCTTACAAAGATGGAACACCATGATATACTCATTGAATCTAAGAACTTTGTATGACACATTGATGTCCAAAATAGATAAAATACAATTATGTAAAGTTTAAAAATAAAATAAAATAAAAAAATAGATAAAATACATGGATCTGAGACCCAAGTTGTGGAAGCAAAATTTGTTCTACATACCATCAGATGCAAAGAACTACAGGGGAAATGTGTACTTCTCATTACCAGAATTCTAGGTTCTACTGTGAAGTACTGGTCGTTGAAGGATGAATAGTTTGCTGGAGAACATAGCAAAAGTCCTGTGAAGAGTGACTACTACCTGGAAATTTTTGGAGCCATAAGGCAAGTAGAGGGACTTCCCTGGTGGTTCAAACAGTAAAGAATATGCCTGCAATGCAGTAAACCCAGGTTCTATCCCTGTGTTGGGAAGATCCCCTGGAGGAGGAAATGGCAACCCACTCCAGTATTCTTGCCTGGAGAATTCCATGGACAGAGCAGCCTGGCAGGCTACAATCCATGGGGTCACAAAGAGTCAGACATGAGTGAGTGACTAACAGACACAAGGCAAGTATAGGTATCAATATTTTGACAAGAGCAATTGATTTTTATCAGAAGGAGGTATGGCTGCTGATAAGCAATGTCAACAGATAGGAATATATATGGCCTTCACATAATCAATTAAAGTGACTTTTTGTATTTCCTTGCCATTATGACAGTAAGTGAAAAAGTACGGTTACACTGACCTAAGAAGAACACAAGAGGCTCAGACCCATTAGAAATGAGGATTTATGTCACACCACTAATCCACTGAGACCAACAAAGATAGAAATAAACATGAGAGAAATTTATAATGATTATTAGAAGAGGAAGATGATAAGTATCTGTTCTGGCCATGAGAGCAACTACAACAACAGAAGCTATTGGTTTGCCCTACTAATTTTCCTCTTCTAAGTTTTTCTCAGAAAGATAAATCCTCTAGAATCCCAGAGGAGTTGTTTCCAAAAAGTATATGAAGAAATGGATCGAGCGGCACAGGTGTTGGTCTAGCATGATTCAGATTCCCCTTCAGGGAAGGACTTGTTACCTCAGCTACTAGGAATGATGTCAGCAATTTCTGGTAGATCCTTCCAGGTTTGCCTCAGCTGCAGAGAGACACATCATCCAAGAAAGTATTCTTCATAGGATGGCCCTTATTTTGACCATTTGTCACAGTGGGTTTATAAAGGCTCAAACATTTTGGCCCATTGTGGGGTATTCTGAAATGTAATTTATCTTCTATAGTTTTTAATACATTTTCTAAGGTTTGGGGGGGCCTGAATTTTATAGTGAAACTCACGTTTCTTTGCTAAATTTAATCTTAAATATTTAATATTTTGTATGCATCATTAATGGAATTTCTTGCACAATTTCTGTCTCAGAATGCTCATTGTTAATGTACAGAAATATAATTTCTATTTGCATACTCATGATATATTCCAAAACTTTGCTATACTGGTTTACTAGTCCTTTTTTCTTTTTTCCCCTGTGGATTTCATGGGATTTTCTTTATACAAGATTATGTTTCGTTTTGTTTTTTTATGAGTAAAGATACTTTCACTTCTTTTTTTCCCAATATGAATACTTTTAATTTCATTTTCTTGTTTGATCTCCCTGGATAGAACCTTGACCACCATGTTGAATTGAATTGGTGATAGTGGACAATGTTTTTTTTCACTTACCTTGGGAGGAAAGCTGTCAGTTTTTCATCATTAGGTATAATTTTATTTATGGAAATTTTGTAAATACTCTATTAGTTTGAGAAAGTCCCCTTATATCCCTAGTGTGTTGAGTGTTTTCAGCATGAATGATAGTTATATTTTTATCAAATGTCTATTTGCATATCTGTTAGGTTAGTTACTTTTTAAGGTACATTTGTCTTTAATACAGAGTGTTGTATATTATAAGTGAAGTTCAGTGAAGTTCAGTTAAGTTCAGTCACCAAGTTGTGTCTGAGTCTTTGTGACCCTATGGACTGCAGTATGCCAAACTTCCATCACCAACTCCCAGAGCTTGTTCAAACTCATGTCCACCAAGCTGGTGATGTCATCAAACTATCTCCTCCTATGTTGTCCCCTTCTCCTGCCTTCAGTAGTTCCCAGCATCAGGGTCTTTTCCAGTGAGTCACTTCTTCATATCAGGTGGCCAAAGTAATAGAGCTTCAGCTTCAGTGTCAGTCCTTCCAAAGAATATTCAGGACTGAATTCCGTTAGGATTGACTGGCTTGCATTCCAAGGAACTCTCAAGAGTCTTCACCAAAACCACAGATCAAAAGCATCAATTCTTTGGCGCTCAGCTTTTTTATGGTCCTACTATCACATCCATACATGACTAACAGAAAAACTGTAGCTTTGACTAGACGATCCTTTGTTGGCAAAGTAATGCCTCTGCTTTTTAATATGCTATCGAGGTTTGTCATAGCTTTTCTTCCAAGGAGCAAGCACCTTTTTAATTTCATGGCTGCAGTCACCATCTACTGTGATTTTGGAGCTAAAGTAAATAAAATCAGTCCCTGTTTCCATTGTTTTTCCATCTATTTGCACTGAGGTGATGGTATTTGATGCCATGGTCTTCATTTTTTGAATGTTGAGTTAGTTATCAGTCAGGATTTTCACTTTCTTCTTTCACTTTGATCAAAAGACTCCTTAGTTCCTCTTCACTTTCTGCCATAAGGGTGGTATCATCTGCCTATATGAGATTATTTATATTTCTTCTGGCAATCTTGACTCCAGCGTGTGCTTCATCCAGCCTGGCATTGCACATGATGTACTACTCTGCATATAAATTAGATAAGCAGGGTGACAATATACAGCCTTGACATCCTCTTTTCCCAATTTGGAAGCAGTCTGTTGTTCCATGTCTAGTTCTAACTGTTGCTTCTTGACCTGCATACATATTTCTAAGGTGCCATTAAGGTGGTCTGGTATTCCCATCTCCTTAAGAATTTTTCACAGTTTTTTTTTTGTGTGTGTGATCTACAGAGTCAAAGGCTTTGGTGTAGTCAATAAAGCAGAAGTTTCTGGAACTGTCTTGCTTTTTCTATAATCCAATGGATGTTAGTAATTTGATCTCTGGTTCCTCTGCCTTTTCTAAATCCAGCTTGAACATCTGCAAGTTCTTGGTTCACATATTGTTGAAGCCTCGTTTGGAGACTTTTGGGAATTACTTGGCTAGGGTTGAGATGAATGCAGTTGTGTGTTAGTCTTAACATTATTTGGCATGGCCTTTCTTTGGGACTGGAATGAAAACTGACTTTTTCCAAGTCCTGTAGCCACTACCAAGTTTTCCAAATTTGCTGGCATATTGAGTGCAGCACTTTCACAGTATCATTTTTTAGGATTTGAAATAGCTCAACTGGAATTCCATCATCTCCACTAGCTTTGTTCATAGTGATGCTTCCTAAGGCCCATTTGACTTCACATTCCAGGATGTCTGGCTCTAGGTGAGTGATCACACCATCATGGTTATCTGCATCATTAAGATCTTTTTTGTATAGTTCTTCCGTGTATTCTTGTCACCTCTTCTTAATATCTTCTGCTTCTGTTAGCTCCATACCGTGTCTGTTATTTATTGTACCATCTTTGCATGAAATGTTCCTTTGGTATCTCTAATTTTCTTGAAGACATCATCTCTAGTTTTTCCCATTCTGTTGTTTTCCTCTATTTCTTTGCATTGATCACTGAGAAGACTTTCTTATCTCTTCTTGTTATTCTTTGGAACTCTGCATTCAGATGGGTATATCTTTACTTTTCTCCTTTGCCTTTAGCTTTTCTTCTTTTCTAAGCTATTTGTAAGGCTCTTCAGACAACCATCTTGCCTTTTTGCATTTCTTTTCCTTGGTGATGGTCTTGATCACCGCCTCCTATACAGTGTCATGAACCTCCATCCATAGTTCTTCAGGCACTCTGTCTGTCAGATCCAATCCCTTGAATCTGTTTGTCACTTCCACTGCACTGTATAATCAGAAGAGATTTGGGTTAGATCATACCTGAATGGTCTAGAGGTTTCCGCTACTTCCTTCAAGTCTGAATTTGGCAACAAGGAGTTGATGGTCTGAGTCACAGTTAGTTCCCAATCTTATTTTTGATGACTGTATAGAGCTTCTTCATCTTCAGCTGCAAAGAATATAATCAATCTGATTTCCATATGTGTAGAGTCGTGTTTTGTGTTGTTGGAAGAGGGTGATTGCTATGACCAGTGTGTTCTCTTGGCAAGACACTGTTAGCCTTTGCCCTACTTCATTTTGTACAACAAGGCCATACTTGCCTGTTATTCCAGGTATCTCTTGACTTCCTACTTTTGCATTTCAGTTCCTTATGATGAATAGGAGACCTTTTTTTTTTTTTTTTTTGGTGTTAGTTCTAGAAGGTCTTGTAGGTCATCATAGAACTCTTCAACTTCAGCTTCTTCAGCATTAGTCATTGGGGCATAGAATTGATTACTAGATGTTGAATGGTTTGCCTTGGAAATGAACAGAGATTATTTTGTCATTTTTGAGATTGCATACAAGTACAGCATTTGAGACTCTTTGTTGACTCTTAGGGATACTCCATTTTTTCTAAGTGATTCTTGCCCACAGTAGTTGATATAATAGTCATCTGAATTGAATTTGCCCAATCTGGCCCATTTTAGTTCATTGATTCCTAAAATGTCAATGTTCGCTCTTGCCATCTCCTGTTTGACCACTTCCAATTTACCTTGATTTATGGACCTAACATCCCAGGTTCCTATGCAATATTGCTCCTTACAGCATCAGACTTTACTTCCATCACCAGTCACATCCAAAACTGGGTGTTGTTTTCACTTTGATCTGTCCCTTCATTATTTCTGGAGTTATTTCTCCACTGTTCTCCATTAGCATATTGGGCACCTTCCCTTCGGAGAATTCATCTTTCAGTGTCATATTTTTTTTTTGCCTTTTCATACTGTTCATGGGGTTCTCAGGGTAAGAATACTGAAGTGGTTTGCCATACCCTTCTCTAGTGGACCACATTTCGTCGGAACTCTCTACCATGACCTGTCCATCTTGGTTGTCCCTACATGGCATGACTCATAGTTTTTGTCTGAACACTGTGAAAAGGCAAACAGCAGAGAATAAGTAAAATAGTCTGTCCAAAACCACATAGATAGTGTGAGGGCCTTGACAGCAACATATATTCTATACTATAACACAGTGTTCTTTATGACCTCATCTAAAGCAACTTCCTGTTAGCAGTAATAATACTAAAAATAGTAGTTAATTTCCCTGGGCAATTTTCATGTATTTTATATATCTTAATATTTTTCATATATTGATTCGCATCATTCTCACAACCAATTTTATATATATATATATATATATATATATATATATATAACCATTATCCTCAGGTTACATGTGGCAAAATTTATACACAAAAGTGTTAAATTACTTGCTCAGTCTAGCATTTTTAGTAATAGCAGAATGAGAATTCAAATCACGCTGTATGTGCCTTTAACTACTACACCCAGCTGAAAATACTATGCTAAAATTCAGTGAGGTACTCTGAACATTTTTCATTCTTAGTATAGAAAAAGAGGTGCATAGAATATTCCTCCTTTTGAAAATAAAATAGTTTTAGTGTATTAAAATTTTCTCAATTCTTTAAAAAAGAAATCTAGTGAAGTTTATAGAGAACTTCATAAATTTCTATGATTATAGAAAATTTGTTTGCATTATCTATTTCAGCATCCTGAAAATATATAGCATTACATAATGGTACTTGATAGAAGATTTATCTTCTAGGAGCCACTAACAATTTATGGTTAATAAAAAATGAAGTGATGTCACAGTTATCTATAAAAAGTGAGCAGATTTTAACTAATGTCAAGTTCAGATCTTTTCTCAAGACTATGAAGATAGGAATTAGCTGTGTGAAACAAGTAACTATGTTTTGCCTATTTGTCATTTGTGAGTAAAAATTAGACTGAAAAAAAATAGGCTCATCTGAAAACATTTGGTAGAAATGAATATATGTAAGATCTCTGCTTTTTTCAAGCTACTTTCTGAGGTTGGCAAATATAATGCAATGTAAGATTATTACTACTACTCCAATCAATTGATCATTAAATTGCTTTTAAAAGTTTGCTGCATATTTAGAAAGTTGTGGGGTTTTTTGCTATATCCTAGGAATAATTTCTTGTTTCCATTCCTATCCTAAGTGCATACCTTCCTGGAATTATTGCATCAATGTGGATAACAAAATAGCAGGAAAATAAAAAGTGCTGTTTATTGTAGATTCCAAAGACTCCAGTGCTGTATCTGACCACAATTTTATATAGCAAGATAAATCAATTGACATTATTTACATTTTCCCTGCCAAAGACTTGTAAAAACATCATATATTTGGATAAATATACTTGTAAATCATGAAGGCACTATAGCAACCTTTGTGCCATCTAGTCGTTTTATTAGGCATTAGGTTTTCTGGCTCTAGCATTTGAGATAGCAGATTGGGAATCTGAGTGGAATTTTCTACCTGTTAATTAAAAACATAATCTGGATATTAAAACATAATAGTTGTCAATTTCCATTATCATTTCATTGTCAAGAATGCAAACTACTAAATAAAAAGTTATTTGCTGTGTTTTTATAAAGCTTATTGATATATGGAATGTTAGAAATGAGCATATTTATTCTGAAAATTGAATACAAAATTTTGACAGCATTCTGGTGTTTGCATCCTTGAATGTAATTTGTATTTCTGGGAAAGAAGGAAGCTACGTTGATTAAGATTTTGATTACCTCTCATTCTTAATGCAAAGGTTTCCTGCTTAGCATACCTTTCATATCCTCAATGAAATCAAATTGATACTATATTGAAAGCCAGAATAATTCTATCACAACTGCATCATGGTGTCCTTTTTCATTTCTTTATAGATTATCTTTTATGAAAGCAACTAAAAGCAATATATTGAGTCTGATGTCTTTAATTTCTCATGGGAAGAGTAGTACTGTCACAGCACAGATGTGACTGAGTCATTCTTCTGGAAGCTAATTGTGTGAACACCTTAACATGGTTTCTTATTCTAAGGAAATTCAGGAAACTTGAATACAAAAAACTTGTGTTTTTTCCCTAACCTGAACTTTACCATTTCCCTCAATTATTGATGGTAGCAACAAATCACAAACATATTACTAGTCCTATGATTTTATCACCAATATAAATTAAAAAAAAATTCATATCACATTACTGTTATTACCTGAAATATCATTTATACTCATCATAGCTCCAGATTTATGTTATTCACTAAACCTTATTATTAAATAGATCAACACAAAAAAGGCATATATTCTTATATCATAATTGTATCACAATTTTTTAAAAATATATGCCTGTATTTCAATATGAATGCTTTTCTTTGTAATTCTGTCTTATTTTATGCATTTTAAAAAATTGTTCTGTTAAGAATCCAACTGGCTAGACCAAAGTGCCAAAGATGTCCCTGACAAAGACTGTATGAAATAATTAACTTACATAAAGACATTTTTGCCAAGGAGTAGAAAAAAAGCTTGAATTTTCCTGCAGTCCTTAACCTTCCCCAAAGTCCTCTGAAAGCAGTTTAAAAAAAAATCTAAAAACCTCTGGCACACCATTCATATAAGATTGACCTTCTCTACTGATCCAAAAACAATATAAGCAATGTTCAAAGCCCTTCCTAATCTCAAGTACCTTACATAGTTCCAAGAATCTGAAGTTCTCAACAATAACTTTCAAGATTCAAGATCTAGGTCTATTCTAACTGGGAAAAAGTATTTATGAAATTAGGTATAATGATAAAAGCCTGAAGAGAAGATAGTGCATCTGTGTTCTCCCTGATTGTGTGAACTTGAAGAAATATTTTTTTTTACTTTAATTCTTTCACTAGTAAACCGAGTACATGATTATTTTATAGTGTACAGTAGAGAATAGTTACTAAGGGGCAAATGGACTTCTACTAAAACTAGTAGAAATGTCTTGGAAAGAGACATATGATGATCAATGTAAGTAGGAGAAGAAATGGAAAATAGACTAACAAAAGCTAGACTTTACATGAGCAGCCCATGAATGGAAAGAAATAATATATAGTGATACCATGACTTGGGCATCCTCAGGAGCTCAGTGGTAAAAAAAATCCACCTGCAATGCAGGAGATTTGGGTTTGATCCCAGCGTCAGGAAGATCTCCTAGAGAAGGGAATGGGAACCCACTCCAGTATTCTTGCCTGAAGAATCTGATGGACAGAGGAGCCTGGTGGGCTGCAGTCTATGGGGTCACAAATAGTCAAACATGATTGAAGAGACTGGACTGCAGCATACCATGACTTAGACACAAATTGCACAGGACATGGAGTGAGGAAGGATATGAATAAAGGACAGGATGATGTCTTAAAGGAGCTTGAAAATGCATAACACAGTAGATGGTAGAATGAAGGCTAAATGCTAAGGAATTAAAACACTATTAGAAAAATTAATGTCAAAAAGGCTTGCACTGACATACCATTACTATTATGTTTCATTATAATAAAATCAGGGGGCCAAATAGAATATATAAAATACAATAAGGGCCTTCTGGATAATCCCAGCACGGAGCTAAGAGGCAGAACTTTTTTTGGAGGCTTCATTTCCCGTGTGTTTCCAGGTGGGAGTGTGGATTTCCTGGAGGTACAAGAGATCAAGCCGTGAATCACTGGAGTCGGAGCACTGACTCCAAACTCTTAGACTACCAGAGAACTAACCCTAGGGAGTATCAAATAGTGATAACTCACAAAGGAAACCACTTGAACGCAAGACCCTGCATCACTCAATCACCAGTAGCACCCTGTGCAGAACACCTCATCTGAACAACAAACAAAACAAAAATAAGTCTTGTCATCAGCAGACAGGATTACCACCCATTCAGCCTTGCCCATCAGGGGAAAAACAAACAAAGGAAGAAACAAACAAAAAGATCTAAGTACAAATCTCACCCTGTATGAAGCTTACACAAATCACTGGATCAACCTTAGGAGAGTAGAAACCAAAAGGAAGAAACAATTCAAACTTGAAGCCAGGGAAAAGGATACTCAAACACAATAAGTTAAAAATAATAACAATAATGAAAATGCAGAGAAAAACTACACAAATGAAGGAACAAGCTAGGAACACAGTACTCAATATATATGAGGAAAGAATAGGCAAACTTCTGGAAAAAGAATTCATAAAAACGATAGTAAAGATGATCAAAACTCTTTAAAACAAAATGGAGGAAATGCAAGAATCAATTAATAAAGACCTAGAAGAATTAAAGAATAAACATACAGAGACAAACAACACAATTACTGAAATCAAAAATACACTAGAAGGAATCAATAGCAGAATATCTGAAGGAGAAGAACAAATCAGTGAGCTGGAAAATAAAATGGTGGAAATAACTTCTGAAGAGCAGAATAAAGTTAAAAGAATGAAAAGAACTGAAGATAGTCTCAGAGACCTCTGAGGCAATATCAAATGCACCAACATTCGAATTATAGGGGTCCCTGAAAAAGCAGAGACATTATTTTGCCAACAAAGATCCATCTAGTCAAAGCTAGGTTTTTCCAGTAGTCATGTATGGATGTGAGAGTTGGGCTATAAAGAAAGCTGAGCACTGAAAAATTGATGCTTTTGAATTGTGGTGTCAGAGAAGACTCTTGAGAGTCCCTTGGACTCCTAGGAGATCCAATCAGTCGATCCTAAAGAAAATCAATCCTGAATATTCATTGGAAGGACCGATGCTGAAGCTGAAGCTCCAATATGTTGGCCACCTGATGTGAAGAACTGACTCACTAGAAAAGACCCTGAAGCTAGTCCATCCTAAAGGAGATCAGTCCTGGGTGTTCATTGGATGGAGTGATGCTGAAGCTGAAACTCCAGTACTTTGGCCACCTCATGTGAAGAGTTGACTCATTGGAAAAGACCCTGATGCTGGGAGGGATTGGGGGAAGGAGCAGAAGGGGATGACAGAGGACGAGATGGCTGGATGTCACCGACTCGATGGACATGGGTTTGGGTGAACTCCAGGGGTTGGTGATGGACAGGGAGGCCTGGCATGCTGCAATTCATGGGGTCGCAAAGAGTCAGACACGACTGAGTGACTGAACTGAATGAACTGAAAAATGAGGGATACAAAGGGATAAAATAGTCATGATTTGAAAAAAAAAAAAAGTTCTTTGGAAAAATAAATATGACCAGAATATGAAATATGTTGCTAAAATAAAAAGAAAATAATATTAGTAAAGAGAAAAATATAATATATATGTATACACATGCATATATTTTAATAAACTAAAAAATGTTTAAAACATAATAAATATCTCTACTCAAATGCAAAGAATTGAGTCCAAATGTTACAATGTAGAAAGCAATTCCTTTATTCCATCTTGATTCTGGAGAATGATTTTGTCAGTTCTGAAGTCTAAATGTATCACTGCCATTTTCAGCTTCAACAGCTTTGTCATCCTAGTGTAGTGAGGTCCAGGGTTTGCATACAAATCAAACCTCTGTGTTTCTAATGGTCTGTAAGAAAACCACATCCTTTTTCAGAATGGCAAATATTAGATTACCTTAATAGTGCCCTACTTCAGGAAAAGTCATAATACACATGTTCCATAAGTTATGTTTTAAATCTTGTATTAAATAATTATTTAATTAATAATTAATTATTAGCAATTAAGTAATTATTTAATTGTATTAAGTAATTATTTAATTGCATTAAATATTTCAATAATTAAATAATGAAGCATAATATTAAGCCTAAGAACACTAAACAGAGTATAACTCTTGGATATAGATACAAGGTCAGAGTAATTTTGTCTCACAAAAAAAGATTGCCTGTTCAGAAATATGTATATCTGTGTATTAAACAAGTTACCCATCTCCTAAATCTTTTCAGGAAAGCTACCATATCTTCAGAAATATACAACTCTAAGATTGAACAGATGTAAATTTTATTGAACTCTAATTCACAGTTATCTATTTATGATGAATTGGTAGCATTATACCAATATCCTTTTCTTTTCTTTTCTTTTCTTTTGACTGGTGTTTTTCTGTTTGTTTTTAATACCATGCATGTTTTTAATAACTAAGAGTCTTCAATACTATTTATCAGGGTAAGAATTTTGATTCTAGATCTTTGTTTTTTAAACATATACATCCCTGGTGGAAATTGAGGCGATTCATCAAGCTATAGTGGAAATATTCCCTAAAAACTCATATTCTTTTGTACTAATTTTAAGGTAACAAGATATAATAAAAAAAAATTAATGTTCTAATCTAGAATTTACATCTCCTTCCCTTAGTACCTAATCACAAGAGGAAGATGTCACATTAAGCTGTCATAATGGACAGTATCAAGAGTATTTCTCATTCTGAGAAATGAATGTTCTGTATTATCAATTAATACATAGCAGATTTGATTGCTGAAAATAGTTTCCTGAAATGGAATCAACTGTATAGGAATTCTAAAATCTCAAATTCTCAACAAAAAAATCTCATGCATGTCTATAATCCTTTGCCAAGAGGGCAAAAAAAAACCCTTAGGAGTTAACCAAGTTTTTCTAAGCACCTAAACTTTAATAAGTTTTCTTAAAGAAATAGAATTTATCCATAAGTGAATAAGTTACTACATAGTACTGTATGTCCTCCATCCTTTTAGAACTTTAAACAAAGACATAATAAAATTGTACACATCATTTCTACTTCTGAGAGATACTCTTAAAGTTCTAAACCAACTGCAAAAATCTTCAAAACCAAGCCACAGTAACATCAGTAATTATGTACAGTCCTTTAGTTGAGTTCAGTTCAGTCATTCAGTTGAGTCTGACTCTTTGCAACCCCATGAACTGCAACACGCCAGGCTTCTCTGTCCATCACCAAATACCAGAGCTGGATAAAACTATTGTCCATTGAGTTCTTGATGCCATCCAACCATCTCATCCTCTGTCGCCCCCTTCTCCTCCCGCCTTCAATCTTTCCTAGCATCAGGATCTTTTCCACTGAGTCAGTTCTTTGCATCAAGTGGCCAGCATTGGACTTTACTTCCATAACCAGTCACATCCACTAATGGACATTGTTTTTGCTTTGGCTCTGTCTCTTCATTCTTCCTGGGGTTATTTCTTCACTTTTCTCTAGTAGCATTTTGGGCACCTACAGACCTTGGGAGTTCATCTTTCAGGGTCATACCTTTTTCTCTTTTCATACTGTTCATGGGGTTCTCAAGATAAGAGAACTAAAGTGGTTTGCCATTCCCTTCTCCAGTGGATCACATTTTGTCAGAACTCTCCACCATGGCCCATCCATCTTGGGTGACTCTACATGGCATGGCTCATAGTTTCATTGAGTTAGACAAGGCTGTGGTCCATGTTTTCAGTTTGGTTAGTTTTATGTGATTGTGGTTTTCATTCTGTCTGATGAATAAGGATACAAAGCTTATGGAAGATTCTTGATGGGAGAGACTGACTGTGGGGGAAACTGGGTCTTGTTCTGAAGGGCAGAGCCATGCTCAGTAAATATTTAATCAAATTTTATGTTCATGGGTGAGTCCATGTTTCCTCCATGTTGTTTAGCCTGAGGCCAAACCATGAGCCCATGACTCCACAGGAGACTACTGGATACTCACTAGCAAGTCTGACTCAGTCTCTTGTGAGGACACTGCTCCCGTCTCCTGGCTCCTGGTGCAAACAAGGTTTCATTTGTACCCTCCAAGAGTCTGTTTCCCCAGCCTTATGGAAGTTCTCTAATCAAATCCCACTGGCCTCCAAAGTCAGATTTCCTGGAGGTTCTCAGTCCCTTTGCCTATCAACTAAAAAAGAAAGTATACAACTTAACATTCATGAGAGACAGGTATGTGAGTACTAACAAAATCCTGGGTGGTGTGACCAGAGCCAGCATGGGAGTTCCAACCCATGACAAGGTCATTTGGGAGAGGCCTGATGGGCAAGGTGAGTCAGGGCTCGAGGGCCCCCCTGGACCTGCCTGAGCATCTACCCCAAAACCAGAATCTGTCTATTTTACTATTTTATGACTTTCACCAACTCCTCTGATATTAATGGGGGGCTGTCCCCGACCACCTTTCTCTGTAAGAAAATCAACTTAGAGCTCTAGTTAATAAGTCTCCTGGGCATAATAGGTGTGTTCCAATTCAAATCACTCGGATAGCTCTCTAACTTGCCTGACAGGTTTCCAGACTCTTACAGCTACACATGTGATTGTTCATAGCCTTCCAACCACAAGAGGCACAGAAAGCTTAAGATATTCTAACAATGCAGAGCTTCTTGGAAAGTTAGAATTGTTAAAAATAGAACTAGTAGACGATTTCTTTGTTGAGCTAATGCTTGCTGCCAAGTTTCCATATCCTTTACCCACTGTGTCCCTGGGAGTGTATTGATCAATATAGTTGGTATATAGAAAATATAAGTAGAAGTTTTAATGTTAATAATAACCTTAGACCCTTGAGCTAATAAATTCTTCCCTAGATTATCCCCACAGCACCTTTGCCCTATAGGAATGCAACTCTATCTAGTGCTTTCAGGGAGTGGCGCCAAACTTTAAGAAAAATCACCTCTGGAGAAAATAAGTTTTTCTGGTTGACTAACCTTTATCAGAAAAAGAATGTTAGCAGGTCTCCTGACCAGAAGATGATGTAAATCACCTAAAGCCTTTATATATGATAGGTTTGCAGAAATAAAGCCTGGTTTCAATAAGGGTCAAGGACTGCTGACCTTGCACCCCCTATTATCTTCTATGTACAACCTAGGGTATAAAATCTCCTTTTGGAAATAAAGCTACAGACCTTGCTCATCAGGCTTGTTCTCCCCGTGTCGTTCTTGTTTCTGTTTCTCTCCTATTCTTTTCTGTTCTTCCTTCAGGATGAATAACTGGAGTGTGGGGGCCCTCTGAGACCACTTACTCGCCTGGGCTTCTAAGACCCACTCGAGAAGTTGCCTAAGGTGGGGCACCTTCTGTGATTCAAGAAAGCGCCTGCGGCCTCCGTGGTCAATGCAAACCTGGTGTCACAGGTTTTATTGGCTTTCTGTGTAAACCAGTTATATCAAGTCTCTGATCTCTCCGCTTTGCTATCCTTTCGCCGACGCCATCCTTCCGAGGGAATCCCTGGATCCAACCAGGGCTGGACCCAGGTAGTGGTGGGCTTCCATAGGAGAACAAGCATTAGTTTCTACCTTTGAGGTACTCATGGTTCAGTGAAGGAGAAATGAGGTAGAAATTACTATGCAGTCGGTGTAGAACTCTGAGACTTTGGTCTTATTTTCAGTTAACATCCTGATCCATTGTCCTGAATTCTTGGAATGTGTCTTTAGTCTGATAAATTATCAGCACACATAACCAGGGAAGGGCAGTAGTTAAATTCTGTTCCATATGCTTGAGGGAAAAACAGATGGTCATTAATCTTAAGTCCATACATCTGGTTCCTGGTAAAATGGCCAGAGAGCATGAAAAAGGGTGGTGCCTTAATCCAAGGATCAAGAGAAGCCATAAAATGTTAAGTATCTTGACCTTTGAATTGATTGGTTAGAAATGATTGGTTATAAATAATATGATTTAAGGAAGGATATAAAAACTGCTGTAAGTCCACCTTGGGGTGACTCTTTACCCCCTATCAATGTCTATGCTGAGAGCTTTGTATTTTCCTCCTCTTTAATAAATCCTATTTGCTTGCTACCATTAGTGTTTGACTCTTTGTAGATTCTATTCTTCAGCTTCCCAGACAAGAACTTGGATTCCCATCTCATCTTTTGGGGGCTCATCCGGGATTCCTCAATGTCTACTCAAGGTAAGCACAGACACTCACTCTCAACTCTGTCATTCACCAATCATTATCTAACTGCATGGTCTTTTGAGCCACTCTCTGTTTCACAAACATGCACGAGTTCTGAATGCAGACAGAGTTAGTAGTCTTGGGTCTCAGTATGAGCCAGCTGGTTGACTTGGAGGTGCTGAGCAAAACCTCTGCTAGGCTGCTGCCTCAGCGAGAACCACAGAATATCTATCATTACTCTTTCCTAACATCTAAAGTTCATGAGATTTTTCACTTAAGGTAGCATCATTTCAGAGTATGTGTAAATATTACTAACCTTGTGCACTTCAAAGCTTGCTTTAATACTCAAAATTCTCCAAGTTAGTCTTCAACGGTAGCCTTGGTTGAATTCTTCAACCAAGAATTCCCAGATGTTCAACTAGATTTAGAAAAGACAGAGGAACCAGAGATTAAATTGCCAACATCGATTGGATCATAGAAAAAGCAAGAGCATACCAGAAATATATCTACTTCTGCTTCATTGACTATGCTAAAGCCTTTGAATGTATGGATCACAACAAACTGTGGAAAAATTCTTACAGAGATGGGAATAATAGACCCCCTTACCTGCTTCCTGAGAAAACTGCATGCAGGTCAAGAAGCAACAGTTATAACTGGATGTGGAACAACATACTGGTTCCAAATTGGGAAAGGAGTATGTAAAAACTGTATATTGTCATCTTGTTTGTTTAAATTATATGAACAGTACCTCATGCAAAATGCCAGGCTGGATGAATCACAAGCTGGCATCAAGATTTCTGGGAGAAATATCAGTAACCTCAGATATGCAGTGATACCACCCTTATGGCAAAATGCAAGGAGGAACTAAAGAGCCTCCTTTAGTTGAAAGTTGAAAGAGGAGAGTGAAAAAGCTGGCTTAAAACTAAACATTCAATAAACAAAGATCATGGCATCAGTTCCATCACTTCATGGCAAATAGATGGGGAAAAATGCAAAAAGGGACAGACTTTATATTCTTGGGCTCCAAAATCACTGCAGATGGTAACTACAGCCATGAAATTAAAGGATGCTTGCTCCTTGGAAGTAAGGACCACACCTAGACAGCGTATTAAAAGCAGACACATTACTTTGCCAACAAATTCCATATAGTCAAAGCTATGGCTTTTCCAGTAGTCATGTATGGATGTGAGAGTTTGGAGTATAAAGAAGGCAGAGCACTGAAGAACAGATGTTTTTGAGCTGTGGTATTGGAGAAGATTCTTGAGAGTCCCTTGGACTGCAAGGATATCAAACCAATCAATCATAAGGAAAATCAGTCCTGAATATTCATTTGAAGAACTGATGCTGAAGTTGTAGCTTCAATACTTTGGGCACCTGATATGATGAGCTGACTCATTAGAAAATACCCTGATGTGGGAAGCAAAAGAGACACGGACATAAGGGACAAAGTTTTGGACTCTGTGGGAGAAGCCGAGGGTGGGATGATTTGAGAGAATAGCATTGAAGCATGTATATTACCATATGTAAAATAAGTGACCAGTGCAAGTTAATTGCATGAAACAGGGCACCCAAAGCTGGTTCTCTGGAAAAACCCAGAAGGATGGGGTGGGGAGGGTAGAGGGAGGGGTGTTCAAGATGAGGGACTTTGTGTACCCATGCCTGAATCATGTCAATATATGGCAACAACCATCACAATATCACAATAATGTAAAGTAATTATCCTCCAAGTAAAATAAATTTATTAAAAAAAAAAAAAAGAAAAGACCCTGATACTGGGAAAGATTGAAGGCAGGAGGATAAGGGGACGAAAGAGGATGAGATGGTTGGATGGCATCACTGACTCGATGGGCATGAGTTTGAGTAAGCTCTGGGAGTTGGTGATATACAGGGAAGCCTGGCGTGCTGCAGTCCATAGGGTCGCAAAGAGTTGAACATGACTAAGGACAACAGTTGGACAACAACAAGATATGATAAGTGATCCAGAGATGTTCTGGTCTTAAGGCATAAGAAGAGTTATTTCCTCATGGAAAGAATTCTTAATTAGAAATTTTTTTTTCAAGCTTTCTGTGGAGTCTAAATAATATTGTGACCACACTGTCAAAAATTGTATTTATCCATGGTCATAGTTTTATAGCCAAAATTTAGACTAGAGAGTGCTCAAATTGGCTCTGATAACAAGGGCAGATTGGTCCCAGCAGGAATTGTCCCTCTGGGGAACTGGGGGTCTTCATTTGTTCAATCCTAGGCTACTAGTTATAGGAGAAAAGTCCTGGACATAAGGGAACTTTGGTCCATTTCCCCATCATGTGTCAATAAAGATCTAATATTTTTAGGCCATTTTTCTTGTCTTTGGATCATAGCTATATGTTGACCGATTTTTTTTTTCCCAAGTGGTTCCCAGGTGGGGTGTAGATCCTTAGAGGAAGCGCTTGCCATATTAGCTTGAGCAGTTTGTACCAGATGTCTGTGCACTCAAAGCAAACCAAGCCAGTACCTCACCAACTTGGTGTCACACTCCAAATAAAGCAAAATGCAAAGATATTCCCAGAAATCAAAATCCAAGTGGCAATAATGTCCCCAAAAGATGGAAAAGTCTAGTTCCTCTAGACCTGCAACCTGACAGAGTCAGTCAGCCTTTTTTCAGTTCTGATACAGTTTCAAGCAATTTCTTGTTGGTTTCCTGCAAAGAAGTTACTCTATCATTTCCTCTTTTAGAAGCTTCTAGATACCAATCATATTGGGATTCTCTGATAGTTCAGTTGGTAAAGAATCGACCTGCAATGCAGGAGATGCCGGTTTGATTCCTGGGTCAGAAAGATCCTCTGGAGAAGGGATAGACTACCCACTCCAGTATGCATGGGCCTCCCTTGTGGCTCAGCTGATAAAGAATCAGCCTGCAGTTTGGAAGACTGGGTTCAGTCTCTGGGTTTGGAGGATCCCCTGGAGAAGGGAATGGCTACCCACTCTGGTATTTTGACCTGGAGAATTCCATGGACTCTAAAGTCCACACGGTCGCAGTGTCGGACATGACAGAGGACTTTCACTTTCAGATACCAATCAAAGCAAGCAGAACTGGCTTTATCTAACTGTGCATGCAAAAGTATCAGCTTTGGAATATCAAAAGAGCTCCAATTTGGCCATGTTAGGTTGAAGTTTCTTTTAGTATAATTTCTCCAATTAACTAGGTACTTGCAAGTATGAGCTCCATATGTATTGTACATGAATCTAGCTGATGTGTTAGAGGTTGAGTTTCTGACACCCCTTTGTTGCTTTTTTTGAGATTCTGTTTCCCATTTTAAGTTGAATTTTCAGGGGTGAAAATCACTATTGACACTGTGTAGTGGGCCCGTATGCTGCTTGTGAGCTTAACTCCTCCAGGAGTCACCCCAGAGTCATTTGAGCCTGTCTTACATTTCTCAGATTCTCCCTCCGGCAATCTAAAACCACCGTGGCTCCTCAGGTCACTGAATGACCTTATGTGTGATCCCTGGATGAACAAGTGTTTTTAATGAATTGGTGAGTTTCCCTATGGGATCACTGCATGCTATGAGGACTAGGTCTCCACTACTCCTGTAGATTTCTGTTAACTGAGAAAACCAAAACCAGCCAGGAGGAGTCTTGCCCATTTCATCAGAGTGAAGCTTTCATATATTTTCCTTTTATCCCAACAAATTCTATAAAGGCAGTTAACTTGAAGAAAAGTGTCAGATCAATCTCTTACTTAACCACTCAGCCAAGGCCATTCATTCCCCTAAAACAGAGCAACCTCAGCATTTTTCAGCCGAGCTCTGGATATTCCTCAGTTTTTTCAATCGAGACACCTCCCCCACAGTACCTTTCCTCTGGGTGGATAATTCCCCTGGCATCTTTCAGCCAGCCCTCCATCCCCAGTATCTAAGTGGGAATTTATTTGTAAATTTCAACCAAGCCCCACTCAGTGTCTAGATCATGAGTGGGTATGCCCCGGATGTTTCACCCAGGTCCTTCCCTCCAGTATCTTTCCACCTGGGAGTGGGCAAGTAACCTGTTTCACCACCAAATAAAACTCAGAATCTCAACCAATATGGGATATTTGAAAACCAGGAGACACTTACCCAAATTCATCTGTACTCCCTGAGGAGGCAGATTGGTGCAAGGGGCTGCTGCTGGTACCAAAGCTCTGGTCCCTCAGGGAGTTCAAGCCAAGGAAGGAAGTCTGCTCTGGGTTGCTTCATCAGTTGCCATAACTGTCAACTAAAAAAGATGCACAACTTGAGAGTTGTGAGTTCAATTTTATTTGGCCAAAATGAGAACTGCAGCTCAGGAGGCAGTACCTCAGATACCTCTGAGATACTGCTCCGAATTTTATACTTCTACCATAAGTATATCAATATACTTATTTCAACATATAGACTTTCAATAATCTTGCTCTTTAAAATCTATTTGGTCTTTGACTATGTGATAGGGGAAAAATCATAACAAATGTTGCTTTATATATGCTATGGATTACTATGACTGCTAATCAAATTTCGTTGCCTATTTATCAGTCATTTATATTTCTTCTTTGTTAACTTGCCCATATTGTTTGCTTTTTTTTTTAATTAGGATGATCCACTCTTTATTGATTTTTAGAGAATATGGAATTGATAAATATATTAAAATCTCCCTTGCTATATATATATATATATATTGCTGATTTTAAATCAGCCCCAGTTAAAAAGCACATTTCCAACCTCCTAGAGTAATGGAAACAAAAACAAGAGTAAATAAATGGGAATTAATTAAACTTAAAAGCTTCTACACAGCAAAGGAAATCATAAACAAGATAAAAAGGCAACCTTCAGAATAAGAAAAAAAAATTGCAAATGAAACAACTGAGTAAGATTAATCTCCAAAATATACAAGCAGCTCATGCAGCTCAATACCAGAAAAACAAACAACCCAATCAAAAGAAAAAAGGAAAAAGAAATGGGCAGAAGACCTAAACAGATATTCCTCAAGAGAAGTAATACAGATGGCCAACAAACACACAAAAAGATGCTCAACACCACTTCTTATTATAGAAATGCAAATCACAACTACAAAGAAGTATCACCCCACACAGGTCAGAAAGATCATAATTAAAAAAGGAAAAAAATCTACAACCAACATATGCTGGAGAGTGTGTGGCTAAAAGGGAGCTCTATTGCACTGTTGGTGAGAATGTACATTGATGCAATCACTATGGGGAACACTATGGAGATTCTTTAAAAAACTGGAAATAGAACTATCATATGACCCAGCAATCCCACTACTGGAAATATACCCAAGGAAAACCATAATTGAAAATGATTTTTATGCTTTCAGCTTTTTCTATTCTATGCAACAGAATTTTTTTTGAAACCTTGATACTTAAAAATAGACCTAAAACTAAATGGTGATGTATTGTCAAAAATTAGAGTGAGAGAGATGCAGAAGAACTAAAACTAGTTAGTAGTTAGCTTCCCTGGTGGTTCAGTTGGTAAAGAATCCCCCTGCAATGTGGGAGACCTGGGTTCAGTCTCTGGGTTGGGAAGATCCCCTGGAGAAGGGCATGGCAACCGACTCCAGTATGCTTGCCTGGAGAGTCCCCATGGACAGAGGAGCCTGGCAGGCTACAGTCCATGTGGTCACAAAGAATCTGACATGACTAAGCCACTAAGCACACAGTACAGTAGTTATTGATTTTTAGTGCACAATTTGTAATCCATAATTTTATTAAAAAGTGTATCTATATTTAAAAAAAAATACATGTTTATTAAGAATTTTGTCTGACTACAGGTTGGGATTTTTCATACCAAAATTTGTCACATTTATATAATCACAACTAATAATCTTTACCCTTATGATGCCTTGTCTACAATTGTGTGTTTATATATATTTGTATGTATATGGCACATATATGTACATGTAAATTAACTCGGAATATATAATAGTACTGATATTACATAAAATCCCAGATACTCAACTTCTTACTGGATGCTAAAAGAGACAAACAAAAATTTTCAAATTACCAGTCCCTTTTTCCAACTTGTCTTTTCTCCCATGGTTAGGCCACGCCCACCTACATCCCTCCTAATTAAAGTATATTATATGAATTTTCCAGGATTCTCCACATTTTATATCCCCACCACTCACACAATGAATTTAAAGATGACTCCCTGTGTCCTTCTCCAATTTGTTTAAAACTATAAAGTATCTCTAAGAAAGTATTCGATGTTTGTGGCATCTTCTTAGCAACATTCATTACTTTCAGATGAATAAGCATCCTTCATCAATGATATGGAGAGCTATACCTATCATGTACACAGTATCATTAAGCCTTGAGGCTGTGGCCATAGTCTGCTTATTTCATTGGTCTTGTTATACCTACATGTTTACAATGCTTAAATTACTTGATACTTTAAAATATAGATTATATTTTGTGGGACAATGCTTCTAACTCAGTTAGCATTCACACACACAAAAAAAATGCTATAGTATATCACACATTTATCCTACCAGAAGAAATTTAGAAAGATTTTTCAACATTGAGCTATTTCAAATCTCGAAAGATGATGCTGTGAAACTGCTGCATTCAATATGCCAGCAAATTTGGAAAACTTAGCAGTGGCCACAGGACTGGAAAAGGTCAATTTTCATTCCAATCCCAAAGAAAGGTAATGCCAAAGAATGCTCAAAATATTGCACAATTGCACTCATCTCACATGCTAGTAAAGTAATGCTCAAAATTCTCCAAGCCAGGCTTCAGCAAGATGTGAACTGTGAACTTCCAGATGTTCAAGCTGGTTTTAGAAAAGGCAGAGGAACCAGAGATCAAATTGCCAACATCCACTGGATCATGGAAAAAGCAAGAGAGTTCCAGAAAAACATCTATTTCTGCTTTATTGACTATGCCAAAATCTTTGACTGTGTGGATCACAATAAACTGTGGAAAATTATGAAAGAGATGGGAATACCAGACCTCCTAACCTGCCTCTTGAGAAACCTGTATGCTGGTCAGGAAGCAACAGCTAGAATTGGACATGGAACAACAGACTGGTTCCAAATAGAAAAAGGAGTGCGTCAAGGCTGTATATTGTCACCCTGTTTATTTAACTTATATGCAGAGTACATCATGAGAAATGCTGGGCAGGAGGAAGCATAAGCTGTGATCAAGATTGCCGGGAGAAATATCAATAACCTGAGATATGCAGGTGACACCACCCTTATGGCAGAAAGTGAAGAGGAACTCAAAAGCCTCTTGATGAAAGTGAAAGAGGAGAGTGAAAAAGTTGGCTTAAAGCTCAACATTCAGAAAACTAAGACCATGGCATCCGGTCCCATCACTTCATAGCAAATAGATGTGGAAACAGTGGAAACAGTGACTGACTATTTTTCTGGGTTCCACAATCACTGCAGATGGTGATTGCAGCCATGAAATTGAAAGACGCTTACTCCTTGGAAGGAAAGTTATGACCAACCTAGACAGCATATTGAAAAACAGAGACATTAGTTTGTCAACAAAGGTCTGTCTAGTCAAGGCTATGTTTTTTCCAGTGGTCATGTATGGATATGAGAGTTGGACTATAAAGAAAGCTGAGTGCCGAAGAATTGATGCTTTTGAACTGTGTTGTTGGAGAAGACTCTTGAGAGTCCCTTGGACTGCAAGGAGATCCAATCAGTCCTGCCTAAAGGAGATCAGTCCTGAATATTCATTGGAAGGACTGATGCTGAAGCTGAAACTCCAATACTTTGGTCACCTGATGTGAAAAGCTGACTCATTTGAAAAGACCCTGATGCTGGGAAAGTTTGAGGGCAGGAGGAGAAGGGGACAGCCGATGATGAGATGGTTGGATGGCATCACCAACTCAATGGACATGTGTTTGAGTGGACTTCAGGCGTTGGTTATGAACAGGGAAGCCTGGCGTGCTGAGGTTCATGGGGTCACAAGGAGTCGAACACGACTGAGAGACTGAACTGAGAATGAACTGAAGGAAAAGTGGGAGATTGAAGGAGGTTGAGAGTATTTCCGATTTTTATAGATTAAAAACACAGATAAATTTAAAGAAAATTGACATTATTACAATATTAGTATTTCCTACCCAAAAAAGCAAATGTATTTTGCCATTAATTAACATTTCATTTTATGTTCTTCAATGGGATTTTATATTTGTCTTAGTGTAAGCTCTGCATAATAATCTCCAATTTTATGTCTAGATATTTTATATTTTTATAAATTCCCCAATATATTTTCTAAAGAATGATTTTTGATATACATTAAAGTTTATCATTTATTGATTTGTAACTGGCTACTTCATCTGACCCTTACTATTTCTAGTAGTTTCTCAGTTAATTTAAAAACATTTCCTAAATGGCTAATCATGTCATCAACAACCTCCTTTTCTTAAATGTACTGTCTTAATTTCTGTTTGTTTAATCCCACTGACTCTAACTTCTGCTCAATGTTATAGCAGTCAATAGACACCTCTGCCTTGCTCATGAAATTAAAATAATCATTTTTGTTTTACTCATTATATATGAGGCTTGGCATTGATGTTTTATCTCCTTGTGAATCTATGTTATGTTAAGGAAGCATCTTTTCAGTCTTATTTATTTCACTACAGTATGTTTGTCAGATATTGTTTGAATTCAGTAAAATTTTTCTTAACCTTCATTAAGATAATACATTTATTCTTGTACTTGTTGGTATGAATAATGTAAGTATATATACTAATGTTAAATCAAGACTTAATTCTGGAATTGAAGTTTATTTGCTAAAGTATTTTATATTTTATATGAATCTAGATTCTATTTACTAAGAGTTTATGTTTTATATGAGTTAAGTAAACAGGGTGACAATATACAGCCTTGTTATATTCATTTCCCAATTTGGAACCAGTCCACGTCTACATGTTTAGTTCTAGCTGTTGTTCTAGACCCACATACAGGTTTCTCATGTGACATGTAAGGTGGTCTGGTATTTCTATCTCTTTAAGAATTTTCCACAGTTTGTTGTGATCCACACAGTCAAAGGATTTTGTGTAGTCAATGAAGCAGAAGTAGATGTTTTCCTGGAATATCCTTGCTTTCTGTATGATCCAATGAATGTTGGCAATTTGATCTCTGGTTCCTCTGCCTTTCCTAAATCTATCTTGTACATCTGGAAGTTCTTGGTTCATGTACCGTTTGTTGAAGATTATTTTTGAAGGATAAGTGAATCTGCTATGATTCTTTTCTCATGCTTTGTGAGATTTTCACATCAGTATTATGCCAGATTTAATAAGAATTAGAAAGCATTTCCTTTACATTCTATCAATGGGAAATCTTAAATATTTAAGCTATAAGATCCATAAGTCTTATTGGGGATGCTTTTGTGATATTATCTTTTATGTGTTATTTCTTCCTTGCTTTTTGGTCCATTTATTTTTTGTAACATATATCAGTTCAATTCAGTTCAGTTGCTCTGTCATGTCCAAATCTTTGCGACCCTATGGACTGCAGCACGCCAGGCTTCCTTGTCCATCACCAACTCCCAGAGCTTACTCAAACTCATGCCCATCGAGTCAGTGATGCCATCCAACCATCACATCCTCTGTCAGCCCCTTCTCCTCCAGCGTTCAATCTTTCCCAGCATCAGGGTCTTGTGAGTCAGTTCTTCACATCAGGTGGCCAAAGGAGTTTCAGCTTCAACATCAGTCCTTGCAACGAATATTCAGGACTGATTTCCTTTAGGATAGACTGGTTGGATCTCCTTGTAGTCCCAGGAACTCTCAAGAATCTTCTCCAACACCACAGTTCAAAAGCATCAATTGTTTGGTACTCAGCTTTCTTTATAGTCCAACTCTCACATCTATACATGACTACTGGAAAAACCATAGCTTTGACTGGATGGATCTTTGTTGGCAAAGTAATGTCTCTGGTTTTTAATATAGATATATACAAACACATAGATATATAACTTATAAATAGTGAATGGGCATATCTATATAGTATGTATAGCTATATATATATATATGTATAAACATACATGTAAATCATAAAATTTATATATATATATATATATATATATATATATTTGTTGTTGTTTTTTAGTTGCTAAGTCAAGTCAGACTCTTTTGGGATCCCATGAACTGTAGCCCACCAGGCTCCTCTGTCCATGGGATTTCTCAGGCAAGAATACTGGGGTAGTTATTATTTCCTTCTCCAGGGTATCTTCCCAACCCAGGGATTGAATCTGTCTCTTACATTGGCAGGCGGATTCTTTATCACTGAGTCACCAGGAGGCCCACATATAATGTGTGTTATGTGCTGTAGTTAGTCACTCAGTCGTGTCTGACTCTTTGCAATCCCATGAACTACAGAGTCGATAGAATTCTCCAGGCCAGAATACTGGAGTGGGTAGCCTTTCCCTTCTCCAGGGGATCTTCCCAACCTAGGGATTGAACCCAGGTCTCCCACATTGCAGGCGGATTCTTTACCAGCTAAGCAAAAACCGTAAGTAACAATATGTAAAAGACCTGTCTTGTCATAGCCTTACATAATTTGAGAATTCAGATGCATATTCTAGCATAATACAATGTCCATTCATTACACAATTGTAAGAAGTCACTTTTCAGAGTCATATGGACATAAATCAATGCCTATAAATATACAAACTGTTTCCCATAAAATCCCATGTTTATGTATGACAAAACCAATACAATATTGTAAAGTAATTAACCTCCAATTAAAATAAATTAAAAAAATAAATAAAATAAATAAATAAATAAAAGTGAAAAAAATAAAAATAAGCAATAAATGAAGCTAAAATTTCATAGAAACTAGATAATTTGAGCTCCTTAGAAGCTTTAAATAAATAAGTGGAAGCAATCCACCTTTTTCATAGAGATGTTCTTAATTCATATTTTGTATCATCAAAAACTTGAAAAAAAGAAAATATATGTTCTATTCATTCAGGTTGTTGCAATGTGAAACAAAGAGGCATTTGTATCAAAACTGGTAGATTTATTCTCAGTTTTTCACCTCTTTCCAGATTTCTCTATGTTTCTATATGCATTATTAAAGGAGAAAACAGTGTCCAAATTTCATGTGGATAATTTGAACCACTATGATATTCCTCTTCAGAGGGATTAATAAAGGAGTCATTAAAATTAAAGACCTAGATCACTGAGAATAAATCACGTGATTTAAATATGTACAATTTGGGCAATCCTTCAGCATAAATCTGAATCCCAGAAATACAAAAAGCACATAGAAGCAACAGGTAAGGGATGGTAAGGTATTAGAAACTGTATTGACAGACAAGAGTAGTCTCAGTGAACATGGGTCATAACTATATTGCTGGGAAATAATTATAGGAAGTGAGTTCTCACTATGAATGGAATATCTAATCTTCTGTGTTCCTGTAGCCCAAAAGACCAATGGAAGTAGTAGCACTCTCCTCTATAGTATTCCAAGAAAGACTTTCACTTGTAACCAGCACATATACTTAGTGGTTATTGGGAGCTTTGTTAAGACAACCATTAGATTTGATTGTGTACCTCAATAGGTCTCCCTAACAGCAAATTTTAAGCCATGAAAGTGAGCAATAGTAAGGTAGTAAGGATAGTCAAAGGATCAAACAGACAATATTTTGATGTCCAGTTCAGTGACAGCAAATAAGAATTCTTAAGGTTAAAATGATATTGCCCCTATCAAATAGAAACTGTATACAATATATGATGCCTAAGATGATGGCCAGGAGTTGCCCCTGAAAAGTTTCTAAAATTAAGAATAAGTAATACCATACCTATCCTCAATAATTCAGAGCCCATTGTTGTCCTGTAAATGGGTGAGAGTGTTACTGAAAGGGCCGATCCTTGTTTTAACTATCTGCAGTTAAAATGCAGAATTTACAGACTATTTTCATCTAATTTGGGAGAGGTGATTGCAGCATATGAAAATATTAAGAAATATTCAAATAATCTAAGCCTGTGATCCCCATTACTTCTTACATCCTATCTTGTTCCATATTTATTAAAAAAAAAAAAAGAATCCCTGAATATCTGACTGATTCTTCAGAGAGAGCCATCACACATTTTGGCAAAAGAGAGTTCATCAGTTAGCAGTAACTGGTGACAGCAACAGAGAAATAAAATTCTGCAGAGCTGTATAAACTGATGGGTTGAAAACAAGTGCATTTTGATCTATAAGAACAAACGAAACAGAAAACAAGAAGTGGAGAGGGGCTGAAAGGATGTAATGTCACAAAGCCAACTGGCTCAACAGTGTTACCAACACTGTTAATCAGGAAGCAAAAGGTGAGACTTCCTCTTGACGACCTAGTCATGCTTTCTCCATTGGCTTTCCCATCCCTACATTAGTGCTAGGTCGGCCATCCTTGGCTCCTGGGATAGTGAAGACAGGCCTCTAGAACACGGAGGCAGCTGAAGAAAGTCCAATGGAGACCCAAAGCCTGGGTCAGGGCACTTCAATGGAGTCGAATAGTCACAGTGCTACAGATGAGGTTCTTGTCTCACAAAAGGGCAAGAGGAAGCAGACAGGGTACTTGCCAACTGAGTCTGTGAAGATCCTCCATGACTGGCTGTATGAGCACTGGTTTAAAGCCTATCCTTCAAAGGTAGAGAAGTGTATGCTGTCAGAGCATATCAGTTTGTCTTTTCCGCAGATTTCTAACTGGTTCATCAATGCCTGCAGATGCATTCTTCCAGAAATGCTTCTACAGGATGTAAGTGACCCCAACCTGATTACCATGTACCACTAAAAAGGCAAGGCTGACGATGTGATCCACCAGCAGAGTGGCTATCCATCTATTGATGACAAGTCAGGGACCAGAGCTGCAGACAAGATAAAATGTCTGTCCCTGAGCCCCTTGCTGATGATCTAGGGATCAGGGAAACTGCTAAATCTCGAGTTGGTCCCAGGCCAGAGGCTCACCCCTAAGGCCCAGCTAAATGAAAAGGTCGTGGTTTTCACCAGTGGGCCATTGTTTATATCTTCTCCTGAACCTGTGGTGACAGGCAAATACAAGGACTTCAGCAGCTTCCAGCTGCTTGTCAATGCAGCCATACAAAAGTCTGCTGAACTGGAGCTACAGAAAAAGAAGAGTCCAACCCATGATTTCCTCCATCTCTAAAAATCCCAGGTAGTCAGTCACTTTTCTACCTTGGTAGATCCATTTATGCTCCCAGAACTAATTTGTAGTTATGCTTTTATAAAGGCATCTTTCCTTCTAGGGGTTTTATGAGAACTATCACTAGCTAGTGGGACTCAGTTCTGCCAGGTAATTCAGTGTTGCCAGATGGAAGAACTTGTCATCATGATTAACACTACAGCAAGGATCTCGGCTCTTTCTATTGCTTCCCCATCGATTTAAAGGCTTCAGACAATCAGACCAATACATCAGAGACTAGACACAGTGCTAGGACTTCAGAGAAGAATGTTTTGGCTTTTCTAATCAGACATTTTGGTCCCAGAGATGCTGCAGATACCAAGTCACCCCTCTTTCTCCCTCTCTCTATAACTTTCCTTGTTTATTAGCATGAATAATGGAAAGGAAAGATTCTATAATAAAGATGGCTATAGCAGCACAGGCCTCATTTTAATATTGGAGCTTTTGTAAAATTCCAGCTCTGTGTTTTCCTTTGTACAGTTTACTGGTAATCTTAAGGAGTATATAATTCCTGTAAAGGGATAAGTATGAGAACCAAAATAAAGTGAACTCATGAACATGTTACTGGGGAAGGTGAACTCTTATTTGGGGTACTAGTGAAACATATGCAATATTGATAAGAAAATTCTAAATGGTAATTTTCTGCTATTGATTTTTAGGTAGTTAATCATAGAGAATATTAGTTTTATTTAGTTACATCAGAGGAAAACAGTAAAAACAAACAAACAAACAAAAAAGGACTAAAATTTTCTCAGAAGAAACAGAACAAGATGAAGATGATATTAAAGTAAGGAAAGGCAGGAAAAGATTCACATTATATGAACAAAAAATTATATTCAGGTATTATATTGATTTAGTTGGTTTGGTTTTGCATTTTAATTCTTTTTTTTTTTTTTTTTTCCTTTTAAAGTGTTTGAGTTGGTAGAGGTGGAGGTAGAAATGATAGAGGCTTCAGGCAGCATTCACTTGGAAATTATCTGATTGTCCTGTAGAGGTAGCTCTTCCTACTGCTGCAAGTACAGGCAGATTTTCAATAGAGACAAAAAGGCACTCAGAAAGCTATGATTTAGCTTCTCTGTTCTTAGGGTGCTAAAATCTGAGGAATCTAGAGCTAAAAATTGAACTTTAGCTTCAATTTCCACTCTTGCCTGAAGTGAAATAGACCATATGTGGTCTCTACTTCTAACCTCCATTTTCTCTCTCTCTCTCTCTCTCTCTCTCTATATATATATATATATATATATATATATATATATATCTACCTAAGTACTGGCAATTTTCAGTAAAAGATACACTATTTTATTAAACCTCTTAAGAAACAATAATTAATCTGGATATTACAATTTTACCAAGAAAGACGCAAGCCTACTTCCTAAACTATTGTTCTTGCAATAGACTAAAGTGGGTTTACATTTCTAAAGTAAACATGGATTCAAGGGGTTTTGGAAGGTAGAGTGGTAAAAATATTGGTTATATCCTCATTGGATATAAGGTCCTTAAAGGCCCTTAAACACTCAATGAAGCTTCCATACCATTTCTTCTCATAATCTCTTATCTGAGCCATATTCTCCATGTGGAGGCATGTGTGTGTATGTGTGTGTGTGTGTGTGTGTGTGTTCATGCTCACTCAGTTGTGGCCAATTCCTTGTGACCTCATGGACTGTAGCCTGCAGGCTCCTCTGTCCATGGAATATTCCAGACAAGAATACTAGAGTGGGTTACCATTTCATACTCCAAAGGATCTTCCTGACCCAAGGATTGAACCCAAGTCTCTTGCTTCTCCTGCAGTGGCAAAAAAAAAATTCTTTACCACTGCACCACCTGGGAAGCCTATGAAGCTCTTACTCAAGGAAACACACACACACACACACACACACAAAAGCGTGTTATCTGGGTGGAATGATTTTTAAGCTCAGTCTATGCAATCCTGAACTCTTCCTACTTTGTTTTATAAGTTTTATGTCTGAGAGGTTTGGGGACTCCTCAGATTATTCTTTGGCTCAGTGAAAAACAGTGCTTTTGTAGATTTACTGCTGGGGTCTGTGAAAGGAAGCTTCTTCTTGTCTAACCACTAACAACTTGTCTGTGAGGATGAGTCCAGTTGGATTATTGTGGAATGAGTATTGTAGAACCTCTTTTAAGAGGAACATGTTGGAATGACAGTGATATTCTTCCATTTCCATCTTGCACTTTGTAATGGAGGGTTGTATGATATTGTGGTGGTGTAGTTCTCATTACATTATGTGGGAAAAAAGTAGGGGGTTCATTCTTTGGTTTCTACTTAGTTTTGTTGTGCTACAAACATCAATTTTCAGTTAAATTAAGAAAAAATATAAAAGTTTCATTGTTGAAGTTTTTGCCAAATAATTCTTAAAATTTATTTACTATAGGTTTAATAAAGATTAACGGTCATTTCTCCAGACTTTAACCACTCTTCAGTTGCAACTTCTCTATGATTATTTTATTGAAGTAAAGCTTAGAAAGCTTTAATCTACCACACTCTGGAGATAAATGGAAATAATCTTCTAAATAAACTGCATTGTTTAAACCTAACTACAATTTCCATGTTACTTGAGTTTCAGAACTCTGCAAACCCTAACAGAGAAAATAATCAACTTCTTACACCATGATTTTGTATAAATAAAATGCTGAAGGTGGCAGGGAGAAACTTTTCTTGAAAAAGATTTTTACTGATATCAGTGAAATCTATCATAGAAAGAATTAAGATGAATGGGAAGTCCATGTGGATGGCTCTAACAAGGAATATAGAGCATAATTGGTTATGAATGAAATTGCTCTATTCAGTTCTCCCTCTCTTTCTCTCAGATCATTTAGAAGATTCATCAATCTCTTCAGTCGTGTCCGACTCTGTGCGACCCCACAGACAGCAGCCCAACAGGAATCCCATATTAAAAGCTGTCTCAAACTAGTACAGCCACTATGGAGAACAGTGTGGAGATTCCTTAAAAAACTGGAAATAGAACTGCCTTATGATCCAGCAATCCCACTGCTGGGCATACACACTGAGGAAACCAGAAGGGAAAGAGACACGTGTACCCCAATGTTCATCGCAGCACTGTTTATAATAGCCAGGACATGGAAGCAACCTAGATGTCCATCAGCAGATGAATGGATAAGAAAGCTGTGGTACATATACACAATGGAGTATTACTCAGCCATTAAAAAGAATACATTTGAATCAGTTCTAATGAGGTGGATGAAACTGGAGCCTATTATACAGAGTGAAGTAAGCCAGAAAGAAAAACACCAATACAATATACTAACGCAAATATATGGAATTTAGAAAGATGGTAACAATAACCCTGTATACGAGACAGCAAAAGAGACACTGATGTATAGAACAGTCTTATGGACTCTGTGGGAGAGGGAGAGGGTGGGAAGATTTGGGAGAATTACATTGAAACATGTATAATATCATGTATGAAACGAGTCTCCAGTCCAGGTTCGATTCATGATACTGGATGCTTGGGGCTGGTGCACTGGGACAACCCAGAGGGATGGTATGGGGAGGAAGGAAGGAGGAGGGTGCAGGATGGGGAACACATATATACCTGTGGCGGATTCATTTCAATATTTGGCAAAACCAATACAATATTGTAAAGTTTAAAAATAAAATAAAATAAAAAAAAGCAGTCTCATAAAAGGATGTCACATAAAGCTATCTAAATCCTCTGGTAGAGAAGCACATTTACAAACTAGTCTTAAGGGATATTTTCAGCTTGGCGTTCTTTCATTTCTCTTGGGAGTACAATTTGCAATATCAGAGATTTCCCTTTAGCTTATCTATTAGTCTATAATGCCTTGCACATTTTTTATAATATGCTCTAATATATGCAGTGCATCTCTTTGAAGGGAAAAAGTGAAAATGAGATTCTCCTGAATATTTTATTCAATGATGACTAAGATGCAAAATATATTCAAGCTATCTACTAATCTGTCCAACCAGCAAGGACATAGTTTGTGTACTATGACTTAGGCATTCTAGTAAGTTTCCTTTAGGCCACTTTTTTAAAGCAGCTATTTTTGGTTTTCAAATACTTCCCAGTATTTATATTTGATTAATTATAATTATTATGAGTATTCTATCATATTTGAAGGACCTAAGAATTCTCACCATTCTTTCTAAAAAATGCTTGTTTATTTACACATTTACAGTTAAGAATACACCCTAGACATTTTGGATTTTTTAGTTCATCAGGGTAAAATAAGGACAATAAGAGCAAGATAAGCATGCATTTAGTCACCAACTTCCAGAATGTTAGAATGAGGTCGCGTCACATACTTTGGATCAGGAGAAAGCAAATTATCAACAGATCAAATAATGTAATCTTTCACCTAAGAGGGCATATAATTATATATGTATTTCAAAGTACTTCTGAATGACTACTTTATTTTTTAGAACCTCAAGAATAGGCACATTTTATTTTTTTTATTTTTTTTTCTATGTACATAATCTTTATTTTATTACATTATTGCATTCCCTATGTATAGGTCTCTAGAATTTTTTTTTTAATTTTATTTTATTTTTAAACTTTACATAACTGTATTAGATTTGCCAAATATCAAAATGAATCCGCCACAGGTATACATGTGTTCCCCATCCTGAACCCTCCTCCCTCCTCCCTCCCCATTCCATCCCTCTGGGTCTTCCCAGTGCACCAGCCCCAAGCATCCAGTATCGTGCATCGAACCTGGACTGGCATCTCATTTCATACATGATATTTTACATGTTTCAATGCCATTCTCCCAAATCTTCCCACCCTCTCCCTCTCCCACAGAGTCCATAAGACTGTTCTATACATCAGTGTCTCTTTTGCTGTCTCGTACACAGGGTTATTGTTACCATCTTTCTAAATTCCATATATATGCGTTAGTATACTGTATTGGTGTTTTTCTTTCTGGCTTACTTCACTCTGTATAATAGGCTCCAGTTTCATCCACCTCTTGGTGGGAATGCAAACTAGTACAGCCACTATGGAGAACAGTGTGGAGATTCCTTAAAAAACTGGAAATAGGCACATTTTAAAACACAATAAAAAAAAGACTTAAAAAATCCTAAATAATGAAACTAAGATCAATTGTAAAGGAAAAGTAGAATTCACCTGCAGAAAGTGAAGTACATTAGGCCAACTATGGCCTTTCATAATAGTTTTTAGTACTACTCATATAGGCAGAATACTGGGCTGGGTAGTCTGTAAGCCTAATAAAAATGACTCAATATTTTCTACAAAAAGAAAACTGGAAATGTGATAAACACATTTTACAACACCTTTCTTATTTAGACTTTTTAAAGCTTGTTTTCATTTGCAATAGTGCTTTCATTTTGCTTATATCTTCAGTGACACTGGTGAAATTTTTAACTTTTAAGTAAGCATTCTTTTTTTTTTTATTTTTTTTATATAGCATTGAAACATGTATAATATCATATATGAAATGAATTGCCAGTCCAGATTTGATGCATGATAAGCATTCTTTTTTATGAAAAAGGCAATGGCAATGGGTGGCCAGTGTTTTTCTACTAGATATTCTAAATGCTTCAATCTTCAATCTTTTGTAATACTCATGTATAACAAAGGCTTGTTCTTTATGGGTTGCACAAATGTCTTAACAGAGAGGTTTCAGATGTTAAAGTTTGAATCACAGGTTGTTAAATATCCTGTTTCACTACATAATATGATGAAATGTTTAATTACTACTTATTATTATTAACATCCTTTTGAAAATGCTAAAATTCTTATCTTCTTATTCCAAAGAGTACCTAAAGAATCCTAAATTTATTTCTTTAGATTTTTAGGTTGTAATGTAGAAAAAGCTGAATAAGAAAGTATTACAATTAGCAGTAATGTATTAAAAAAAAAAACTTGGAGATTGATCAATACAGCAGAGTAAGAGGATGTGGAGCTTACTTTCCCATGAAAACATTGAAATCTATATGTGGAACCGTTCTCACTGAAAGCTGACTGGAAATTGCCAGAAAGACCCCTGTACAACCAAGGCTGTAAAAGAAATCCACAGATGGTTGGGAAGGAAGGGAAAAACAGCAATTGGGTTGCCTCTGGGAGGAAACTAAGAGGAAAAGAGTGAATACAAGTGTGAAATCTACCATGAGAAGTGAGCAATGAGAGTCACAGATAGGATGGCCCCATCATAGGGTCTTTGAAGGGGAGATAAACTTCCTTGGCTGGTTGGAGGACTTCTGAAACTAACAGGATGGCTGTGGAAAGTCTGGAATTCACTCAAGAGTAGAGGAGACACAGTGCCTTCCCCTGAGGCAGGAAGGAGAGAAGGAGAGAGGACTGCTCCTGCAGCTGATGTGTTTCCCAGTATTGTCTATGTGCATACTCCAACCTGAACCAAATAAGGTTCCAGCCCCACTCCATGTCAGAGCATGTCACTGGACCTAGTGCAGCCAGAACTGGGGAGGAGACTCAGGTATAAGACACAGAGGTGACTAAGTCCTGGGGAGTAACTAGGTGGATTGATGGCTGCCACTGTTGGTTCTTAAGTGGCACATCAGAAGCATCTTAGAACTCTGATGGCAGCTGCTCCTCCACAGCTCAATTTCTGATATATATGAAGAGTACACACAGGCTGCGCAACAGAGTGGAAAAAGGTGGGGGCAGTAGAGGCTAGGGAAGTGATAATGTGTGAAGGACAAAGGGTACTTGCACTCAAAGCTGTGTCTGAGCAGAGCAAGGGAAGCAATTATGGACACTTGTACAGGTAACATATTGGAGATAGCTTGAGCATGACATGATCCAAGAGCCCACACAGGCCACCCTTACATTATGAATTAAAGGTAACTGAGTACAGTTAGGGCTTCTGCTCTAGCAACTTGGGAGCAGACACTGTCCACATTAAGGAGTTGACAGCCACTGAGCAAGGGGAAGTCTTATTTCACATACAACTCCAACTCTAGCACCACCATCTTCAGCCCAATGTCCTACTAAGGCGATAGCAGCCAGCAAATTCAGAAAAAGACATGCATTTATCCATGGTAAATTCATCTCTCCCATGAAAGGCAATGGGCAGAAGCATTCTCTATAGGAAAGCTCCCATATAAGCACATCTTTAAGACATCATAATTAACTTTCATAAATTCATGGAGGTAGAGAAAATTAAGTAAAATAAAAGGGCAGAGGAAATGTTGTCAATTGAAAGAACCAGAGAAAATCCCTAAAACATAAGTTCTGAAAGAGAAATAAAGAATTTATTAGATAAAGATTCCAAAGCATTGGGAATGCAAATCTTAACTAAATTAGGCAAAAGAACAGATGAGCACAGCAGAAATTTTAGTAAAGAACAAGAAAATATAAACAAACACCAATTAAAAATGAATAATTCAATGACTTCAATTAAAAAAAGAGAAACATTGTAAATAGTAAACATCAGACTAAGTGATACAGAGAAATGAAGAAGTGACCTGAATGATACAATACTGGAAATAATGCAATCAGAACAGCACAAAGAAAAATAAATTAAAAATAAAAACAGTTGAAAAGATATCTGAGATGACACTAAGCTTACTAACATTTACATTATAGGGGTGTAAGAAGGAAAAAATAGAGAAAAAGGAATTGAAAATGTATTTGAGGAAATTATGGCTTAAACTTCGAAGATACACAAGTACAGGAAACACAGAGGTTTCCAAACAAGAAGAACCTAAAAGGACACACACCAAGACATGCTATAATTAAAATGGCAAATATTAAAGGTAATGAGATAATTTTAAAGGCAATAACATAAAAATAATGAGTCATATATAACAGAATCCTTATAAGACTACTAACTGATTTCTCTAGAGGGAGGGAGGATGATTTGGGAGAATGGCATTAAAACAGGTATCAGTCAGTTCAGTTGCTCAGTCGTGTCCGACTCTTCACGACCCCATGAATCACAGCACTCCAGGCCTCCCTGTTCATCACCAACTCCCAGAGTTCACTCAGACTCACGTCCATCGAGTCAGTGATGCCATCCAGTCATCTCATCCTCTGTCGTTCCCTTCTCCTCCTGCCCCCAATCCCTCCCAGCATCAGAGTCTTTTCCAAAGAGTCAACTCTTCGCATGAGGTGGCCAAAGTATTGGAGTTTCAGCTTTAGCATCATTCCCTCCAAAGTAATCCCAGGGCTGATCTCCTTCAGAATGGACTGGTTGGATCTCCTTGCAGTCCAAGGGACTCTCAAGAGTTTTCTCCAACACCACAGTTCAAAAGCATCAATTCTTCGGCACTCAGCCTTCTTCACAGTCCAACTCTCACATCCATACATGACCACAGGAAAAACCATAGCCTTGACTATACAGACCTTTGTTGGCAAAGTAATGTCTCTGCTTTTCAATATGCAATCTAGGTTGGTCATAACTTTTCTTCCAAGGAGTAAGCGTCTTTTAATTTCATGGCTGCAGGCACCATCTGCAGTGATTTTGGAGCCCCCCAAAAATAAAGTCTGACACTGTTTCCCCATCTATTTCCCATGAAGTGATGGGACTGGATGCCATGATCTTCGTTTTCTGAATGTTGAGCTTTAAGCCAACTTTTTCACTTTCCTCTTTCACTTTCATCAAGAGGCTTTTTAGTTCTTCTTCACTTTCTGCCATAAGGGTGGTGTCATCTGCATATCTGAGGTTATTGATATTTCTCCTGGCAATCTTGATTCCAGCTTGTGTTTCTTCCAGTCCAGCATTTCTCATGATGCACTCTGCATATAAGTTAAATAAGGGTGATAATATACGGCCTTGATGTACTCCCTTTCCTATCTGGAACCAGTCTGTTGTTCCATGTCCAGTTCTAACTTTTGCTTCCTGACCTGTATACAGATTTTTCAAGAGGCAGGTCAGGTGGTCTGGCATTCCCATCTCTTTCAGAATTTTCCACAGTTTATTGTGATCCACACAGTCAAAGGCTTTGGCATAGTCAATAAAGCAGAAATAGAAAACAGGTATAATATCATATAAGAAACGAATCGCCAGTCCAGGTTCAATGCAGGATACAGGAAGCTTTGGGCTGGTGCACTGGGATGACCCAGAGGGATGGTACTGGGAGGGAGGTGGGAGGGGGGTTCAGGTTGGGGAACACGTGTACACCCATGGTGGATGCATGTTGATGTATGGCAAAACCAATACAATATTGTAAAGTAAAAAAAATAATAATAGTAATAATAATAATATTTTTTAATGAAGGTCATAAAGGCATCATTTATTCAAAGTGATAAAAGGGAAAAACCTGGAACCTAGGCTACTCTACCCCGCAAGATTATCATTTAGAATAGAAAGAAAGATGATGAACTTCTCAGACAAACAAAATCTAAATGAGTTTATAAACACTAAACCTACCTTAACAGAAATGATAGAGTATTTTCTAAGTGGAAAATAGGAATCTATAGGATAGTGAAAATCCAACTAAGAAAGGACTGATAGTCAACCACTTAAATGAGGCATTAATAAGATTAAAAGACAAAATTTTGTAAAAGCCACTATAGTTACAATAAACAAAGTTAAGGGATAAATATCAGTACGTAAATTATGACAATGAAAACACAAAATGTGGAGGAAAGGAATAAAAATTGTTTATCTTTAAAAATGTGATTCAATTTAAATGACAAGTTTAAAACAAGTAAATATAGTAAGGGGTCAACATATACAGACCACATGGCAACCACAACAAAAAACCTACCACAGGTACACAAAAAACTAAAAAGCAAGAAATACAAGGATACTACAATACTAAATAAAGTCATCAAACCACAGGAGAAGAAACAAAAGGAAGAAATGTACAGAGAACTACAAAAACAACCAGAAAACAAGTAATAAAATGGCAACAAGTACATACCTATCAACAGTTGCTTTACATGTGCATAGACTAAATGCTTCTGTTAAAGACATAGCACTGTTGATTGGAAAAAGAAAAACAAAATTTATCTATATGCTGCCAATAAGAGACTCACATCAAAGCTGAAGTGCACAAAAACAGATAGATAATGAGGTGACAGAAAAAGATATTTCATGTAAAAGGAAATGACAAGAAAACAAAGTAGCAATACTAATATCAGACTGTGTGTGTATGTTAGTTGCTCAGTCTTGTCTGGTTGTCTCTGAACCCATGCACTGTAGCCTGCCAGGCTCCACTGTCCATGGAATTCTCCAAGCAAGAATACAGGAGTAAGTAGTCATTACCTTCTCTAGGGGATCTTCCGAACCCAGGGATTGAACCCTGATCTCCTGCATTGCAGGCAGATTCTTTACCATCTAAGCTACCAGGGAAGTCCCACTAATATCAGGCTAAAAAGACCTTAATCTAAAGCTATAACAAAAGACAAAGAAGGACAATATATAATGCTAAAATGATCAATACAAGAAGAGGATATAACATACATTAGCATATATTCACCTAATATAGGAGCACCAAAATAAATAAATTCAATACTAACAGACATAGAGGGAGAAAATGATAATAATGCAATAATAGTAAGGGACTTCGGGCTTCCCAGGTGGTTCTAGTGGTAAAGAACCCACCTGCCAATGCTGGAGACTTAAGGGATGTGGGTTCAATCCCTGAGTCAGGAAGATCCCCTGGGGGAGGGCATGAAAATCCACTCCAGTATTTTTCCCTGGATAATCCCATGGAGAGAGGAGCCTGGTAGGATATAGTACAAAGGGTTACAATGAGTCAGACATGACTGAAGTGACTTAGCACACACACATATGAAATAAAGGACATTAACATCCCACTGAAATCAATGGAAACATCATCTGGATAAATTCAATAAGACAACAGGGCCTTTAAGAACACAATAGAGTATTTGGATTTAATAGGTACCTACTAGATACTCTATTCAAAAATAGCAGAATGCACATTTTTTACAAGTGCACATGGGATGCTCTTCAGGATAGATTGTATGCTAGTTCACAAAACAAATTTCAACACACTTAACAGGATAAAATTATAATGTCAATAATTTTTTGTATGATCAAGACAGTATGAAACTAGAAATCAACTACAGAAAGAAAAATGGGAAAATCCCCAAAACATAGAAAGTAAACTACATACTACTAATAAAACAATGGAAAAATGAGGAAACCAAAGAGGAAGTCAGAAATTACCTTGTAAACTTAAAATGGAAACCCAACTCTTCAAAATCTTTGGGATGCATGAAAGCATTTCTAAGAGGGACATTTATAGCAGTACAGGCCTTCCGCAGGAAACCAGAAAGATCTCGAATAAACAACATAAACCACACCCTAAAGGAATTAGAAAAAGATTAACAATTCAAAATCAGCAGAAGGAAAGAAATAAAATCAGAGGAGACATAAATAAAAGCACATACACAAAATATAGTAATACACAATGAAATCAAAAGCTGTTTTACTGAAAAGATAAAGAAAACTGACAAACTTTTAGTGAGTCTCATCAGGAAGAAAACAGAGAGGACCATATAAGCAATATAAAAGAAAACAAAGAGGAGAAATAATTGCCAATAAAACATACACATACACACACACACTATATATATATATATATATATATATATATATATATATATATAAAGAGAGAGAGATACTACAGTTGTATGCTAAAATTTGGACAATCTCAAAGACATGGGCAAATTTCTAGAAACATACAACCTACCAAGAATGAATTAAGAAAAACAGAGAATTTGAACAGATCAATCACTAGATGTGAAATTGAATTTGCAATAATAATAATAATAAAATGTCCAACAATCAAAAGTCCAGGATTGGACAGATTAATAGGATAATTCTAATATTATTCCAGAATCTGAAGCAGATGAACCATTCCCAAATTGATTCTATGAAGTCACCATAAACTTGATACTAAAATTAAAAAAGGCCAAAGCCAAATAAAATTAGCTGAGCTTAGAAAAGGCAGAAGAACCAGAGATCAAATGGCCAACATTCATTGGATCATAGAGAAAGCTAGGGGATTCCAGAAGAAAAAAAAAATCTACTTCTGTGTCATTGACTATGCTAAAGCCTTTGTGTGGATCACAACAAACTGTGGAAGATTCCTAAAGAGACGGGAATAACTGGATCATCATACCTGTCTTCTGAGAAACCTGTATGTGAGTTAACAAGAAACAGACCTGGACATAGAACAATCGACTGTTTCAAAATTGGGAAAGGAGTACAGAAAGTCTGTTTATTGCCCCCTGCTTATTTAAATTATATGCAGAGTACATCATGAAAAGTGCCAAGCTAGATTAATTCACAAGCTGGAGTCAAACTATCAAAAACCTCATATATGCAGATGATATCACTCTAATTGGCAGAAAGTGAAGAGTAACTAAAGAGCCTCTTGATGAAGTTGAAAGAGGAGAGTATAAAAGTTGACTTAAAACTCAACATTCAAAAAACTAAGATCATGGCATCTGATCCCATTACTTCATGGCAAATAGAAGGGGAAAAAGTGGACACCATGACAGATTTTATACTCTTGGGCTCCACAATCACTGCAGACAGTGACTGTAGCCTTGATGTTAAAAGATGCTTGTTCCTTGGAAGGAATGTGTTTGAATGACATAAAATGTGTGTGTTTTAGAGAGAAAGAGATTGATAGAGAGAATTCAAGCATTCAGCAAGTGGCAAGATTTACTTCCAAGTCAATTCAGTGTATTAGCAGAATCTTCGCTGTCTACTAAATTTAGTTGGCATGGTGTTCAGGAGATTTTTACACCCCTTATTTCATTACAATCGTACAGAATATTTGAGCTTTAATAAGTAAACTGCTTGCAAGGATTCAAGCCAAATGTATCTAGATTCTGAAGTGCCAAGAAACTCTAAAAGCAGCTGTTAGAAGATGGTGGAAGAAAAAGATGGAGAGATCACCTTCCTCCCCACAAATACATCAAAAATTCATCTGCATATGGAAAAACTCCTACAAAACAACTTCTGAATACTAGCAGAAGACATCAAACTTTCAAAAAGGCAAGAAAATCTCCTTAGAATGAGGTAAGGCAAAAGATAAAGACAATAAAGAGAGAGACAGACAGACAAAGGATTTTAGGACTAGGATTTTTCCCCCAGGAAGGGAGTTGTGAAGGAGGAAACGTTTCTTCACACTGGGAAACCCTCCCCACAGGTGGGGCAGGAGGGAGCTTCTGAACTTCAGTGGGGAGTACAATGGTGGGACCTCAGGAGGCAAAACGGAAAATTCACCACAGAAATTTTTGTCAAACAGCACTTTCCAACTGAAAAGCAACTTGCATGTTTCTGCCTGCAGCAGAGGGTGGGGGCGGGGTCCTGAGGTTCGGGTGTGACTATCAGAACCCAGAAAGAGGAATGACTGTGGTTGCTGCTGTGAGCATACTCTGAGGGAGCTATTTCAACAGAGAGGAGGGAGTCCAGAGAAATGAACAGCCATCCCAGAGTGGCAAGAAGTCATTGCCCCCAGACACTAACTCCACACTCGCAGACAGTGGCTGAGTGCCTGCTGGTAGCTGCTAAAATCAGCAAAACCTGTCAGAGGACCAGCTGTAGAATTAGACACAACTGTCACTGCTAAAGCCAGGGAAAGTGGCTGAGGCAGTGGACAAAATGCTACTGATGCAGTCCCAGCCCCAGAGATGGCCACTACCACCAGTCTGTGACAGGCACAGGTTACTGTCACACATTGCTGAGAGCTTAAGCACCTTGGCTCTTCCTAGGGACACACGACCAAGGGCCAGTTTCTCTTGCAAAATACACGACTCACTGCAGACTGTAACGTCCAGCAGATCTCTATCACCGCAGGCTCTCACCAGTACATCCCACTTGTGACTGCCAAACATCCCTTTTCCCCGCCCAGTGTGAGAAACTGAGCCCTAGTAGGCCTTGGCCTTCACTCCCTCATGTCTGGGTGTGGAATAGATTGTGGACTTTAGGGGCAACTGTGCACTTTAGGAGCAAGAACAAGCAGGATTAGGGCTTCCCTAGTGACTCAGATGGTAAAGAATTAAACTGCAATGCAGGAGACCCAGGTTCAATCCATGGGTTGGGAAGATCCCCTGGAGAAGGGCCTGGTTACCCACTCTAGTGTTCTTGCCTAGAGAATCCTGTGGACAGAGGAGACTTGCAGGCTATAGTCCATGGGATTGCAGAGAGTCAGACACATGATCATGCAACTTTCAGTCTCTTTTCACTTTTCACAAGCTGGAATAAGGCTATATCTGAGGTTAAGCTGATTCCACACTGCCAACAACAGGTCCAGAGACCTTCCTAGAAATAATTTAGGACTGCTGTGAATCTCTCTGGGTGCTCTAGGCTGTTGAGTGTTGCCTTCACTAAGAGTCTTGGGGTTTTATATTCTGTGCTATGTGGCTTGTAAGGTCTTGGTGTTATAGTAAGGTGTTGAGCTTGAACCCCTGAGGTAAGAGACCCTGGTCCAGCACTTTGAACCACCAAAGAACTCCTGACCCTAGGAAACATTAATAGACGAGAGGTCTCCCAAAGGCCTCCATCTCAACACTAAGACCAAGCCCCACTCAAAGATCAGTAAGCTCCAGTGCCAGACATCCATTCTAATCCTTCAGCAAAACAGGAGTACAACCCAGTACATTAGCAGACAGGATGCCCAAAGCCATACCAGGCCCATAGACATTCCAAAACACACCCCAAAACACACTACTGTACATAGCACAGCCATTTAGATAGACGAGATCCAGCTCCATCCACCAGAACACTAGCACAAGTTCCCCTGAACCAGAAAACCTTAAGAAGGCACTGGTCTAGCCCAAGCCAAAGAAGGCAGACTCCACAGTTAAGAGGAATTATGACTTTCCAGCCTGCAGAACAAAATACCCCCAAACACAGTAAAGTAAACAAAATGAAAAGAGACACATGCAACAGATGAAGGAATATGGTAAAAACTCACAAGACCAAAATAATGAAAATGAAATAGTCTACCTGAAAAATAATTCAGAGTAATAATAGTAAGATAATCCAAAATCGAGAAAAGAAAATTGAGGCGTGGATAAATACATGAGAAGCATGGATCAAGAAGATGAAATAAATATTTAACAAGGACCTAGAAGAATTAAAGAATAAACAAGCAACAATGAACAACACAATAACTGAAATTAGAAATATGTTACAAGGAAACAACAGTAGAGTAACCAAGGCAGAAAAATGGATAAGGGAGCTGTAAGATAAAATGCTGGAAATGACTGAAGCAGAACACAATAAAGAAAAAATAATAATAAAATGTAATGAGGACAGTCTCAGAGACCTCTGGGACAACATTAAACAAAACTACATTAGAATCATAGGGGTTCCAGAAGAACACAATAGGAAAGGGCATGATAAACTATTTGTGATTATAGTCAAAAACTTCTCTAAAATGGGAGAGAAAATAGCCACCAAAGTCTAGAAAGCCCATACCAAACTGAGTAAAGCCCAAGATAAACCCATGGAGAAATATGCCAAGACAGATATTAATCAAACTAACAAAAATTCAACACAAAGAACAAATATTAAAAGCAACGAGAGAAAAAGCAATAACAACAACAAAAACAAAGAGATCCCCATAAGGCTATCAGATGATCTTTCAACAGAAAACTTTGCAAACCAGAAAGGAATGGCAAGATATACTTAAACTGATGAAAAGGAAAAACCTAAAACCAAGATTATTATATCCAGTAAGCATCTCATTCAGATTTGAAGGAGAAATCAAAAGCTTTATAGATAACTAAAAGTTAAGAATATTCAACACCACCAAACTACCTTTACAACAAATGCTAAAGGGACTTTTTAAGACAGGAAACACACAAAAAGAGCATGCAAAACAAACCCAAAAGAATAAAGTAAATGGTAAAAGAATTATATATATCAATAATTACCTTAAATGTAAATGAGCTATATGCTCCAACCAAAAGAAACAGATTAGCTGAATGAATACAAGACCCTTATGTATTCTGTCTATAAGAGATCTACCTCAGACCTTCTTCAGGGACATATACAGACTGAAAGTGAGGCGCTGGAAAAAGATATCATGGAAATGAAAATCAAAACAAAGTGAAAGTAGTAATACTCATACCAGATAAAATAGACTAAAATAAAGACTATTGCAAGAGACAAAGTAGGACACTATATAATGATCAAGGGATCAATCCAAGAAGAAGATATAACTGTTACAAATATATATGGGCCCAGCATAGGATCACCTCAATACATAAGGCATATGCTAACAACTCTGAAAATGGAAATCAACAGTAACTCAAAAATAGTGGGAGGGGGGCTTCAGTACCTCACTCACACCAAGGGAAAGATAATCCAGTGGGGAAATTAATAAGGAACCAAACGATTTAAATGATGCATTGGACCGGCTGCACCGAATTGATATCTACAGGACATTTCATCTGAAAACAATAGAGTTCACTTTTTTCTCAGGTGCACATGGAATGTTCTCAAACATAGATCACATACTTGGCCACAAATCAAGTCTTAGTAAATTTTTTTTAATTGAAATAATTTCAAACATCTTTTCTGATTATAACATTATAAGATTAGCTATCACCTATAAGAAAAAAATACAAAAACACAAACACATGCATGCTAAACAATACACTTCTGAATAACCAACAGATCACTGTAGAAATCAAAAAGGAGATCAAAATATGCCAAGGGAAAAAAAATACAATGTGAATATTGACAGCCCAAAACCCATGGGATGCAGTAAAATCAGTGAGACTAGGGAAGGTTATAGTAATACAAATCTAACTTAAGAAACAAGAGAAACATCACATAAACAGGCTAACCTTACATCTAAAGGAACTAGAAAAAGAAGAACAAAAAATAAAACTCTTCAAAATATGGGCATAGAAGAAACCTACCTCAACATAGTAAAGGCCATATATGATAAGCCTACAGCAAACATTACTCTCAATGGTGAAAAATTGAAAGCATTCCCCCTAAGATCATAAAGAAGAAAAGGGTGTCCACTTTCACCACTATTATTCAACATAGTTTTGGAAGTTCTAGCTACAGCAATCAGAGAAGAAAAACAAATAAAAGAAATCCAGATCAGAAAAGAAGAAGCAAAGCTCTCACTGTTTTCAGATGACATGATATTGTACACAGAAAACCCTAAAGATCATATCAGTAAATTACTAGAGCTCCTCAGTGAATTTACTAAAGTTGCATATACAAAATAAATGCACATAAATCACTTACATTTCTATGTACTAACAATGAAAAATCAGAAGGAGACATTAAGGGATTGATCCCATTCACCACTGCAAGAAAAATAATTAAATATCCAAGAATAAAACTACCTAAGGAGACAAAAGAACTGTACACAGAAAATTATGACACTAATTAAATAAATCAAAGATGACACAAACAGATGGAGAGATATTCCTTGTTCCTGGGTAGGAAGAATCAATATTGTGAAAATTACTATATTACCAAACACAATTTACAGATTTAATGTGATCCCTATCTAATTACCAATGGCATTTTATACAGAACTAGAACAAAAAATTCCACAATTCATATAGAAACAAAAAAGACCCAGAATAACCAAAGCAGTCTTGAGAAAGAAAAATGGAGCTGGAGGAATGAACCTTCCTGACTTCAGATTATACTACAAAGCTACAGTCATCAAGACAGTATGGTACTAGCACAAAAATAGGAATAAAGACGAATGGAACAATATGAAAGCCCAGAAATAAGCCCATGCACCTATGGGCACCTTATTTTTGACAAAAGAGGCAACGATATACAATGGGGCAAAGACAACCTCTTCAATAAATGGTGCTGGGAAAACTGGACAGCTACATGTAAAAGAATGAAATTAGAACACTTCCTAACATCATACACAGAGATAAACTCAAAGTGAATTAAGACTTAAATGTAAGACCAAAAACTATAAAACTGTTAGAGGAAAACATAGGCAGAAGACTCGATGACATAAATTAAAGCAAGATCCTCTATGACCCACCTCCTAGAGTAATGGAAATAAAAACAAAAGTAAACAAATGGGACCTGACTAAAGTAAAAAACTTTTATACAGAAAAGGAACCTATAAGCAAGGTGAAAAGACAACTCTTAAAATGGGAGAAAATAATAACAAATGAAACAACTGACAAAGGATTCATTTCCAAAATATACAAGTAGCTCATACAACTCAATGCCATAAAAACAAACTACCCAATTAAAAAGTGGGGAAAAGATCTAAACAGATACTTCTCCAAAAAAGATATACATATGGCTAACAAACACATGAAAAGATGCTCAATGTTGCTCATTATTAGGGAAATGCAAATCAAAACCACAATGAGACATCACCTTACACCAGTCAGTATGGCCCTCATCGAAAAGTCTACAAACAATAAATCCTGGAAAGGGTGTGGAGTAAAAGGAATGCTCTTGCCCTGTTTGTGGGAATGTAAATTGATACAACCACTATGGAAGATGGTATGGAGATTCCTTCAAAAACTAAGAATAAAACCACCATATGACCCAGCAATCCCACTCCTAGGCATATGCTCTGAGGAAAGCAAAATTGAAAGAGACACATGTATCCCACTGTTCATTTCAGCACTATTTACAATAGCTAGAACATGGAAGCAACCTAGATGTCCAGTGACAGGTGAATGGATAAAGAAGTTGTGGTACTTATACACAATAGAATATTACTCAGCCATAAGAAGGAATGCATTTGAGTCAGTTCCAATGAGGTAGATGAACCTAGAACCTAATATACAGAGTGAAGTGAGTCAGAAAGAGAAAGATAAATACCATATTCTAATACATATATATGGAATATAGAAAAATCGTTCTGAAGAATTTATTTACAGGGCAACAATGGAGAAACACACATAGAGAATAGACATATGGACATAGGGAGAGGGGAGGAGAGGGTGAGATGTATGGAAAGAATAACATGTAAACTTATATTACCATATGTAAAATAGATAGCCAACAGGAATTTGTTACATGTCTCAGGAAACTCAGACAGGGGCTCTGTATCAACCTAGAGGGGTGGGATGGGGAGGGAGATGGGAGGAAGTTTCAAAAGGCAGGGGGTATATGTGTACCTATGGCTGATTCATGTTAAGGTTTGACAGTAAACAGAAAAATTGTGTAAAACAATTATGTTTTAATAAAAATAAATAATAGAAAAAAAGGAATATCTTAGAGGTAAAAATAAGGACAGAAATAAATGAAAACAAAATGAAAGAGACAATAGCAAAGATCAATAAAACAAATATCTGCTACTTTGATAAGATAAATAAAATTGATAAAACATTATCCAAATTCATTAAGGAAGCAAAAAGGAGAAAACTCAAATCAATAAAATTAGAAATGAAAAATAAGTTACAACAGACAATGCAGAAATACAAAGTTTCATAATAGACTATTATAAACAACTACATGCCAATTAAATGGACAATCTGGAAGAAGTGGAGAAAACCTTAGAAAAGAATAATCTTTGTAAACTGAACCAGGAAGAAATAGAAAATATGAACAGACCAATCACAAACATGGAAATCACAACTGTAATCAAAAGTCTTCCAACAAACAAAAACTCAGGGCCGGATCGCTTCACAGGTGAATTCTACTGAAAATTTAGAGGAGAACAATGCTCAGACTCTACCAGAAAATTTCAGAGAAAGTAAAACTCCCAAACTCATTCTACAAAGCCACCATTACCCTGATATCAAGCAAGACAAAGATGTTACAAAAAAGACAGTTACAGACCAATATCACTGATGAACCTAAATGCAACAGTCCTCAATGAAATTCCAGCAAACAGAATCCAACAACACATTAAAAAGATTCTACATCATATTCAATTGGGATTTATTCCAGAGATGCAAGGATTCTTCAATATACACAAATCAATTAATCTGATACACCATATTAACAAACTGAAAGATAAAAAAAAATTATCAAGTCAATATATGCAGAGAAAGGCTTTAACAAAATTCTTCACCCATTTATGATAAAAAAAAAAGGAAAACTCTCCTGAAAGTGGGCATCATATCATATCATATCAGTAGCGCAGTCGTGTCTGACTCTTTGGGACTCCATGAATCGTAGCATACCAGGACTCCCTGTCCATCACCAACTCCCGGAGTTCACTCAGACTCACGTCCATCGAGTCAGTGAGACCATCCAGCCATCTCATCCTCTTTCATCCCCTTCTCTTCCTGCTGCCAATCCCTCCAAGCATCAGAGTCTTTTCCAATGAGTCAACTCTTCGCATGAAGTAGCCAAAGTACTGGAGTTTCAGCTTTAGCATCATTTCTTCCAAAGAAATCCCAGGGCTGATCTCCTTCAGAATGGACTGGTTGGATCTGTGTAGTCCAAGGGACTCTCAGGAGTCTTCTCCAACACCACAGTTCAAAAGCATCAAGTCTTCGGCACTCAGCCTTCTTCACAGTCCAACTCTCACATCCATACATGACCACAGGAAAAACCATACCCTTGACTAGACGGACCTTTGTTGGCAAAGTAATGTCACTGCTTTTAAATATGCTGTCTAGGTTGGTCATAACTTTCTTTCCAAGGAGTAAGCGTCTTTTAATTTCATGGCTGCAGTCACCATCTGTAGTGATTTTGGAGCCGAGAAAAATACAGTCTGATACTGTTTCCACTGTTTCCCCAACTATTTCCCATGAAGTGGTGGGACCGGATGCCATGATCTTCGTTTTCTGAATGTTGAGCTTTAAGCCAACTTTTTCACTTTCCTCTTTCACTTTCATCAAGAGGCTTTTTAGTTCCTCTTCACTTTCGGCCATAAGGGTGGTGTCATCTGCATATCTGAGCTTATTGATATTTCTCCTGGCAATCTTGATTCCAGCTTGTGTTTCTTCCAGCCCAGCGTTTCTCATGATGTACTCTACATAGAAGTTAAATAAGCAGGGTGACAATATACAGCCTTGACGTACTCCTTTTCCTGTTTGGAATCAGTCTGTTGTTCCATGTCCAGTTCTAACTGTTGCTTCCTGACTTGCATACAAATTTCTCAAGAGGCAGATCAGGTGGTCTGGTATTCCCATCTCTTTCAGAATTTTCCACAGTTGATTGTGATCCACACAGTCAAAGGCTTTGGCATAGTCAATAAAGCAGAAATAGATGTCTTTCTGGAACTCTCTTGCTTTTTCCATGATCCTGCGGATGTTGGCAATTTGATCTCTGATTCCTCTGCCTTTTCTAAAACCAGCTTGAACATCAGGAAGTTCATGGTTCACATATTGCTGAAGCCTGGTTTGGAGAATTTTGAGCATTACTTTACTAGTGTGTGAGATGAGTGCAATTGTGTGGTAGTTTGAGCATTCTTTGGCGTTGCCTTTTTTTAGGATTGGAATGAAAACTGACCTTTTCCAGTCCTGTGGCCACTGCTGAGTTTTCCAAATTTGCTGGCATATTGAGTGCAGCACTTTCACAGCATCATCTTTCAGGATTTGGAATAGCTCAACTGGAATTCTATCACCTCCACTAGCTTTGTTCGTAGTGATGCTTTCTAAGGCCCACTTGACTTCACATTCCAGGATGTCTGGCTCTAGGTCAGTGATCACACCAGCGTGATTATCTGGGTCGTGAAAATCTTTTTTGTACAGTTCTTCTGTGTATTCTTGCCATCTCTTCTTAATATCTTCTGCTTCTGTTAGGTCCATACCATTTCTGTCCTTTATCGAGCCCATCTTTGCATGAAATGTTCCTTTGGTATCTCTGATTTTCTTGAAGAGATCTCTAGTCTTTCCCATTCTGTTGTTTTCCTCTATTTCTTTGCATTGATCGCTGAAGAAGGCTTTCTTATCTCTTCTTGCTATTCTTTGGAACTCTGCATTCCGATGCTTATATCTTTTCTTTTCTCCTTTGCTTTTCACTTCTCTTCTTTTCACAGCTATTTGTAAGGCCTCCCCAGGCCGCCATTTTGCTTTTTTGCATTTCTTTTCCATGGGGATGGTCTTGATCCCTGTCTCCTGTACAATGTCAAGAACCTCATTCCATAGTTCATCAGTCACTCTATCTATCAGATCTAGGCCCTTAAATCTATTTCTCACTTCCACTGTATAATCATAAGGGATTTGATTTAGGTCATACCTGAATGGTCTAGTGGTTTTCCCCACTTTCTTCAATTTAAGTCTGAATTTGGCAATAAGGAGTTTATGGTCTGAGCCACAGTCAGCTCCTGGTCTTGTTTTTGCTGACTGTATAGAGCTTCTCCATCTTTGACTGCAAATAATATAATCAATCTGATTTCGCTATTGACCATCTGGTGATGTCCATGTATAGAGTCTTCTCTTGTGTTGTTGGAAGAGGGTGTTTGTTATGACCAGTGCATTTTCTTGGCAAAACTCTCTTAGTCTTTGCCCTGCTTCATTCCCTATTCCAAGGCCAAATTTGCCTGTTGCTTCAGGTGTTTCTTGACTTCCTACTTTTGCATTCCAGTCCCCTATAATGAAAAGGACATCTTTTTTGGGTGTTAGTTCTAAAAGGTCTTATAGGTCTTCATAGAACCGTTCAACTTCAGCTTCTTCAGCGTTACTAGTTGGGGCATAGACTTGGATTACTGTGATATTGAATAGTTTGTCTTGGAAACGAAAAGAGATCATTCTATCGTTTTTGAAATTGCATCCAAGTACTGCATTTCAGACTCTTTTGTTGACCATGATGGCTACTCAATTTCTTCTGAAGGATTTCTTCCAGGAGTAGTAGATATAATGGTCATCTGAGTTAAATTCACCCATTCCAGTCCATTTCAGTTCACTGATTCCTAGAATGTCGACATTCACTCTTGCCATCTCTTGTTTGACCACTTCCAATTTGCCTTGATTCATGGACCTGACATTCCAGGTTCCTATGCAATATTGCTCTTTACAGCATCAGACCTTGCTTGTGTCACCAGTCACATTCACAGCTAGGTATTCTTTTTGCTTTGGCTCCATCCCTTCATTCTTTCTGGAGTTATTTTTCCACTGATCTCCAGTAGCATATTGGGAACCTACTGACCTGGCAAGTTTCTCTTTCAGTATCCTATCATTTTGCCTTTTCATACTGTTCATGGGGTTCTAAAGGCAAGATTAGTGAAGTGGTTTGACATTCCCTTCTCCAGTGGACCACATTCTGTCAGATCTCTCCACCATGACCCACCCATCCTGGGTTGCCCCACGGGCATGGCTTAGTTTCATTGAGTTAGACAAGGCTGTGTTCTTAGTGTGATTAGATTGACTAGTTTTCTGTGAGTATGGTTTCAGTGTGTTTGCCCTCTGATGCTCTCTTGCAACACCTACCGTCTTTCTTGGGTTTCTCTTACCTTGGGCATGGGGTATCTCTTCACGGCTGCTCCAGCAAAGCACAGCCATTGCTCCTTACCTTGGACGAGAGTAGAAGGAACATACCTCCATGTAACAAAGACCATGTAAGACAAACCAATAGCAAACATTATCCTCAATGATGAAAAAACAAGAGCATTTTCTCTAAAATAAAAATACAAGTGTGCTGACTCTTGTCACTAATATTCAACATAGTTTTTGAAGTTCTAACCACAGTAATAAGAGAAAAAATGGAAATATAAGGAATTCGGATAGATAAAGAAGAAGTAAAACTCAGTGTTTCCTGATGACTCGATTCTCTACATTGTTCTTGTTTAGTTTCTCATTCCTGTCTGACACTTGGCAACCCCAGGGACTGCAGAAGGCTAGGCTTCCCTGTCCTTCATCATCCCCCCAAATTTGATCAAACTCATGTCCATTGAGTCAATGATGCCCTCCAAGCATCTTATCCTCTGTCACCTATTCTCATCCTATCCTCAATCTTTCACAGCATCAGGGTCTTTTGCAATGATTCGGCTCTTCATATCAGGTAAGCAAAGAATTGGAACTTCAGGATCATCATCACCCTTCCCATGAATATTCAAGGTTGACTTTCTTTAGGATTGACTGGTTTGATCTCCTTGATTCACTACATAGAAAAAACTAAAGATGCTGCCATAAAATTGCTAGCACTAATCAATGAATATACTAAAATCACAGGAAATAAAATTAATACACAGAAATGCCTTCCATTCCTATACAATAAAATGAAAAATCAGAAAGAGAATTTAAGGAAACAGTTCCATTCATCATTGCAACAGGAATAAAACATCTAGGTATAAATTTACCTGAAGAGACAAAAGATGTATATGAAGGAAACTATAAGACAATGATGAAAGAAATGAAAGATAACACAAACAGAGTTATATATCATGTTATTCAGGTGGAAGAATCAAAATAGTGAAAATGACAATAATACCCAAAGCAATCTATAGATTCAATGAAATCCCTATCAAACTACCAATGGTACTTTTTATAGAACTAGAACAAAAATTTTCATAATTTTTGTGAAAATGCAGATAACCTGAATAGCCAAAGCAATCTTGAGAAAGAAGAATGTAGCTGAAGGATTCAATCTTCCTGACTTCAAACTATACTTCAAAGCTATAGTCACCAAAATAGGATGGTTCAGTTCAGTTCAGTTAAATCGTTCAGTCATGTCCGACTATTTACTGCCTCATGAACTGCAGCACGCCAGGCCTCCTTGTCCATCACCAACTTCCAAAGACCACCTAAACACATGTCCATTGAGTCCATGATGCTCTCCCACCATCTCATCCTCTGTTGTCCCCTTTTCCTCCTGCCCTCAATCTTTGCCAGCATCAGGGGTCTTTGCAAATGAGTCAGCTTTTCACATTAGGTGGCTGAAGAATTGGAGTTTCAGCTTCAACATCAGTTCTTCCAATGAACACCCAGAACTGATCTCCTTTAGGATGGACTGGTTGATTCTCTCTGCAATCCAAGGGATTCTCAAGAGTATTCTCCTACACCACAGTTGAAAAGCATCAATTCTTCGGTGCTCAGCTTTCTTTTTGTTCCAACTCTCACATCCATACATGGCCACTGGAAGAACCATAGACCTGACTAGAAGGACTTTTGTTGACAAAGTAATGTCTCTGCTTTTCAATATGCAATCTAGGTTGGTCATAACTTTTCTTCCAAGGAGTAAGCATCTTTTAATTTCACGGCTGCTATCACCATCTTCAGTAATATTGGAGTCCAGAAAACTAAAGTCAGCCACTGTTTCCACTGTTTCCCCATCTATTTGCCACGAAGTGATGGGACCAGATGCCATGATCTTCGTTTTCTGAATGTTGAGCTTTAAGCCAACTATTTCACTCTCTTCTTTCACTTTCATCAAGAGGCTCTTTAGTCCTTCTTCACTTTCTACCATAAGGGTGGTTTCATACGCATATCTGAGGTTATTGGTATTTCTCCCAGAAATCTTGATTCCAGCTTGCACTTCCTCCAGTCTAGCGTTTTTCATGATGTGCTCTACATTTAAGTTAAATAATCAGGATGACAATATACAGCCTTGATGTACTCCTTTTCCTATTTGGAACCAGTCTGTTATTCCATGTCCAGTTCTAACTGTTGCTTCCTGATCTTCATATAGGTTTCTCAAGAGGCAGATCAGGTGGTCTGGTATTCCCATCTCTTTCAGAATTTTCCACAGTTTATTGTGATCCACACAGTCAAAAGCTTTGACATAGTCAATAAAGCAGAAATAGATGTTTTTTCTGGAACTCTCTTGCTTTTTCCATGATCTAGCAAATGTTGGCAATTTGATCTCTGGTTCCTCTGCCTTTTCTAAAACCAGCTTGAACTTCTGGAAGTCCACAGTTCATGTATTGCTAAAGCCTGGCTTGGAGAATTTTGAGCATTACTTTACTAGCATGTGAGATGAGTGCAAGTGTGCAGTAGCTTGAGCATTCTTTGGCATTGCCTTTCTTTGGGATTGGAATGAAAACTGACCTTTTCCAGTCCTGTGGCCACTGCTGAGTTTTCCAAATTTGCTGGCATATTGAGTGCAGCACTCTCACAGCATCATCTTTCAGGATTTGAAATAGCTAAACTGGAATCCCATCACCTCAACTAGCTTTGTTCATATTGATGCTTCCTAAGGCCCACTTGGCTTCACATTCCAGGATGTCTGGTTCTAGATGAGTGATCACACATCGTGATTATCTTGGTCATGAAGATCTTTTTTGTGCAGTTCTTCTGTGTATTCTTGCCACCTCTTCTTAATATCTTCTGCTTCTGTTCGTTCCCTACTATTTCTCTCCTTTATTGAGACCATCTTTACATGAAATGCTTCCTTGATATCTCTAATTTTCTTGAAGTGATCTCTAGTCTTTCCCATTCTATTGTTTTCCTCTGTTTCTTTGCACTGATCACTGAGAAAGGCTTTCTTATCTCTCCTTGCTATTCTTTGGAACTCTGCATTCAAATGGATATATCTTTCCTTTTCTCCTTTGCTTTTCACTTCCCTTCTTTTCATGGCTATGTTTAAGGCCTCCTCACACAGCCATTTTGCTATTTTTCATTTCTTTTTCTTGGGGAAGATCTTGATTCCTGTCTCCTATACAGTGTCACGAACCTCCATCCATAGTTCTTCAGGCACTCTGTCTATCAGATCTAGTCTCTTAAATCTATTTCTCACTTCCACTGTATAGTCATTAGGGATTTGATTTAGGTCATACCTGAATGGTCTAGTGGTTTTCCCCACTTTCTTCAATTTAAGTCTGAATTTGCCAATAAGGAGTTCATGATCTGAGCTACAGTCAGCTCCCGGTCTTGTTTTCACTGACTCTATAGAACTTCTCCATCTTTGGCTGTAAATGATATAATCAATCTGATTTCAGGGTTGGCCATCTGGTGATGTCCATGTGTAGAGTCTTCTTTAGTGTTGTTGGAAGAGAGTGTTTGATATGACCAGTGCATTCTCTTGGCAGAACTCTGTTAGCTGTTGCCCTGCTTCTTTCTGTACTCCAAGGCTAAATTTGCCTGTTATTCCAGGTGTTTCTTGACTTCCTACTTTTTCATTCCAGTCCCCTATAATTAAAAGGACATCTTTTTGGGGTGTTAGTTCTAGAAAGTCTTATAGGTCTTCATAGAACCATTCAAAATCAGTTTCTTCAGTGTTACGGGTCAGGGCATAGACTTGGATTATCGTGATATTGATTGGTTTGCCTTGGAAACCAACAGAGATCATTCTGTCGTTTTTGAGATTGCATCCAAGTACTGCATTTCGGACTCTTATAATGACTACTCCATTTCTTCTAAGGGATTCCTGCCCACAGTCATAGATATAATGGTCATCTGGGTTAAATTCATCCATTCCAGTCCATCTTAGTTCACTGATTCCTAGAATGTTGATGTTCTCTTTGCCATCTCATGTTTGACCACTTCCAATTTGCCTTGATTCATGGACCTAACATTCCAGGTTCCTATGCAATATGGCTCTTTACAGCATCGAACCTTGCTTCTATCACCAGTCCCATCCACAACTGGGTGTTGTTTTTGCTTTGGCTCCATCCCTTCATTCTTTCTGGAGTTATTTCTCCACTTATCTCCAGTAGCATATTGGGCACCTACCGACCTGGGGAGTTCATCTTTCAATGTCCTATCTTTTTGCCTTTTCATACTGTTCATGTGGTTCTCAAGGCAAGAATACTGAAGTTGTTTGCCATTCCCTTCTCCCATGGATCACATCCTGTCGGTATGGTACTGTCACAAAAAGAGAAATGTAGACTAATCGAACAACATAGAAAGTCTGGAGATAAATTCACAAACCTCTGAGCACCTTATATTTGACAGAGGAGCAAAAAATATGCAATGGAGAAAAGACAGCTTTTTCAATAATTGGTGCTGGAAAAACTCTGGCCAGCTAAATGTAAAAGAATGAAGTTAGAACACTTCTTAACACCATACCAAAACTCAAAATGGATTAAAGATCTAAATGTAAGATCAGAAGCTATAAAAGAAGAAAACATATGCAGTATACATTTTGACATAAATTACAGCAAGGTCCTCTATGACTCACCTCCTAGAGTAATAGAAATAAAAACAAGAATAGACAAATGGGACCTAGTTAAACTTAAAAGCCTTTCACAATGAATGAAACTTTAAGCAAAGTGTAAAGCAAATCCTCAGAATAGGAGAAAGTAATATCAAATGAAACAACTGAGACAGGATTGATCTCCAAAATACATAAGCAGCTTATGCAGCTCAATACCAGAAAAACTACCCCATCAAAAGTGGGCAGAACACCAAAACAGACATTTCTCCAAAGAAGACATACAGATGGCTAATAAACACATGAAAAGATGCTCAATGCCACTCATTATTAGAGAAATGCAAATCAAAACAGTAATTAGGTATCATCTCACACCATTCTGAATGGCCATGGTCAAAATATCTAAAAACAAATCCTGGAAAAAAAGTAACTCTCTTGCACTGTTGGTTGGAATGCAAATTGTTATAGCCAGTATGGAGAACATTATGTGATTCTTTAAAAAATTAGGAGTAAATCTACCATATGACCCAGCAATCCCACCACTGGCATATACTCTGAGGGCATACTCTGAGGAAACCATAATTTTAAATTTCTTATGTACTCCAATATTCATTGCCACACTATTCACAATAGCTAGGACGTGGAAGTCACCTAAATGTCCATCTACAGATGAATGGATACAAAATTTGTGGTACATATACACAAAGGAATATTTTACAAATATTCTATTTTTTATAGCTGAATGGATTATTACTCAGCTAGTAAAATGAATACATTTGAGTCTGTTCTAATGAGATGGATAGACCTAGAGCCTATTATAAAGGGAAATAAGTCAGGAAGAGAAAGACAATATTGTATATTAACACTTATATATGGAATATAAAAAGATAGTATTGATGATCCTACTTGCAAGGCAGCAAAGGAAATGCAGACATAAAAAAACAGAGTTTTGGACCCCATAGGGAAGGAGAGAGTTGGATGATTTGAGAGAGTAGCATTGAAACATACACATTACCATATGAAAAACAGATAGCCAGGAGGAATCTGCTGTATCATACAAGGAACCTAGACTGGTGGGATATAGAGGCAGGTGAAAGGAAGGTTCAGGAAGGAGGGGACATATGTATACCTATGGCAAATTCATGCTGACGTATGGTAGAAACTATCACAATATTGTAAAGTGATATCCTGTAATTAGAAGTTAAAAAATTAAACAGCTATTATAATGTATAAGGATCTCAGGACATAATCTAAAACATATTTTCTCTAAATTATCATATATTTTTATAATCAACCCATCAGGACTATTTGATCAAGTGACCAATTGAAACTTGGAAGTTACTTTAAGCTGCTAACTATAACACAGGCAAAATAAAAATGCATGAAATCAACTGTTAAATAGAATAATTTAGAAAAAAATGTGTAGGTTTCCAGGAGATTTTCTATGAAATTTAATTATCTATTCATAAATACGTGCCTCTGATAAATCTTACCTATATTTCAGATATTTTTGTAATCATATCTTAAGTCAGATATGCTTCATCTTTTACTAATATTCCAATATTAGAATTTTTGTGGAATCCATAATCATTCAGGCAGTGAAATAGGTGGTCTATAAATCTCAGCTGCTTGCAGCTAAGAAAGCTGAAACTCTTCCCCTACAGTGTCCATCAGAGCTAATGCTATTCCTAACTCTTTTTAGTCATTGGTGATAGTAATATGTAATATTTGCCATAAAAAACTCCTCAAGATTTGTCACTTACAGAAAAAAACAACAACAGAGCTTCATTGATAGAGTTAGTCTTTTGAACACATAGCCTGTGTATTTGAATGCAGAACATGTGCAACATTGGATGTATTGCCTGTCACAACAGTTCCTTAGACAGATAAATTATATCCCTCAGTTGGGTAGTACAAAGATAATTCTGTTGCCATATATTGTGGCAAAGAACTATTGCTGTGACAGGTACATTATCTATGATGTGTGTCTGTGTGTTGCCCTTTTTCTTCTTCCTTTACAGAAACTGCATCCTTAGAAATTTTGTGGTATTCCAGTAACAAGACTCTGCTCGAGCTACAAATTTCAACATACTAAAAGGACAATTCCAAATTCAAGTAGAATTGTATTGCAATTATTGAAAAAATCATATTTTATAAATGTTCCCTAATCCTTTTAACCAGTTCATTCAGGGATTTGAAGGATACTACTACTACTAATAATAATCTTCAATTATATAGAAAAAGTAAAGTGCTTTTTTTTTCGATTATACTGAGCAATAAACATATTGAAAATTACAGTTTTTACATTATTTTTAATTTAAATTTATTTATTTTAATTAGAGGCTAATTACGTTACAATATTGTATTGGTTTTGCCATACATCAACATGAATCCGCCATGGCTGTGCACGTGTTCCTAATCTTGAACCCCCTCCCACTTCCCTCCCCATACCATGCCTCTGGGTCATCCCAGTGCACCAGCCCCAAGCTTCCTTTAACCTGCATCGAACCTGGACTGGCGATTCGTTTCTTATATGATATTATACATATTTCAATGCCATTCTCCCAAATCATCCCCCTCTCCCTCTCCCACAGAGTCCAAAAGACTGTTCTATACATCTGTGTCTCTTTTGCTGTCTCACATACAGGGTTATCATTAACGTCTTTCTAAATTTCATGTATATGCGTTAGTGTACTGCCTTAGTGTTTTTCTTTCTGGCTTACTTCACTCTGTATAATAGGCTCCAGTTTCATCCACCTCATGAGAACTGATTCAAATGTATTCTTTTTAATGGCTGAGTAATACTCCTTTGTGTATATGTAGCAAAGCTTTCTTATCCATTCATCTGCTGATGAACATCTAGGTTGTTTCCATGTCTTGGCTATTGTAAACAGTGCTGCAATGAACATTGGGGTACACGTGTCTCTGTCAATTCTGGTTTCCTCAGTGTGTATGCCCAGCAGTGGGATTGCTGAGTCATATGGCAGTTCTATTTCCAGGTTTTAAATGAATCTCCACACTGTTCTCCATAGTGGCTGTACTAGTTTTCATTCCCACCAACAGTCTAAGAGGGTTCCCTTTTCTCCACACCCTCTCCACCATTTATTCCTTGTAGACTTTTGGATCACAGCCATTCTGACTGGTGTGAAATGGTACCTCATAGTGGTTTTGATTTGCATTTCTCTGATAATGAGTGATGTTGAGCATCTTTTCATGTGTTTGTTAGTCATCTGTATGTCTTCTTTAGAGAAATGTCTGTTTAGTTCTTTGGCCCATTTTTTGATTGGGTCATTTATTTTTCTGGAATTGAGCTGTAGGAGTTGCTTGTATATTTTGAGATTAGTTGTTTGTCAGTTGCTTCATTTGCTATTATTTTCTCCCATTCTGAACACTGTCTTTTAACCTTGCTTATAGTTTCCTTTGTTGTGCAGAAGCTTTTAAGTTTAATTAGATCCCATTTGTTTATTTTTGCTTTTATTTCCAATATTCTGGGAGGTGGGTCATAGAGGGTCCTGCTGTGATGTATGTCGGAGAGTGTTTTGCCTATGTTCTCCTCTAGGAGTTTTATAGTTTCTGGTCTTACGTTTAGATCTTTAATCCATTTTGAGTTTGTTTTTGTGTATGGTGCTAGAAAGTGTTCTAGTTTCATTCTTTTACAAGTGGTTCACCAGTTTTCCCAGCACCACTTGTTAAAGAGATTGTCTTTAATCCATTGTATATTCTTGCCTCCTTTGTCAAAGATAAGTTGCCCATAGGTGTGTGGATTTATCTCTGGGCTTTCTATTTTGTTCCATTGATCTATATTTCTGTCTTTGTGACAGTAGCATACTGTCTTGATAACTGTGGCTTTGTAGTAGAGCCTGAAGTCAGGCAGGTTGATTCCTCCAGTTCCATTCTTCTTTCTCAAGATTGCTTTGGCTATTCGAGGTTTTTTGTATTTCCATACAAATTGTGAAATTATTTGTTTTAGCTCTGTGAAAAATACCATTGGTAGCTTGATAGGGATTGCATTCAATCTATAGATTGCTTTGGGTAGTATACTCATCTTCACTATATTGATTCTTCCAATCCATGAACATGGTATATGTCTCTATCTATTAGTGTCCTCTTTGATTTTTTCACCAGTGTTTTATAGTTTTCTATATATAGGTCTTTAGTTTCTTTAGGTAGATATATTCTTAAGTATTGTATTCTTTTCATTGCAATGGTGAATGGGATTGTTTCCTTAATTTCTCTTTCTATTTTCTCATTATTAGTGTATAGGAATGCAAGGGATTTCTGTTTATTGATTTTATATCCTGCAACTGTACTATAATCATTGATTAGTTCTAGTAATTTTCTGGTGGAGTCTTTAGGGTTTTCCATGTAGAGGATCATGTCATCTGCGAACAGTGAGAGTTTTACTTCTTCTTTTCCAATTTGGATTCCGTTTATTTCTTTTTCTGCTCTGATTGCTGTGGCCAAAACTTCCAAAACTATGTTGAATAGTAGTGGTGAGAGTGGGCACCCTTGCCTTGTTCCTGACTTTAGGGGAAATGCTTTCAATTTTTCACCATTGGGGATAATGTTTGCTGTGGGTTTGTCATATATAGCTTTTATTATGTTGAGGTATGTTCCTTCTATTCCTGCTTTCTGGAGGGTTTTTATCATACATGGGTGTTGAATTTTGTCAAAGGCTTTCTCTGCATCTATTGATATAATCATATGGCTTTTATTTTTCAATTTGTTAATGTGGTGTATTACATTGATTGATTTGCAGATATTGAAGAATCCTTGCATCCCTGGGATAAAGCCCACTTGGTCATGGTGTATGATCTTTTTAATGTGTTGTTGGATTCTGATTGCTAGAATTTTGTTAAGGATTTTTGCATCTATGTTCATCAGTGATATTAGCCTGTCGTTTTCTTTTTTTGTGGGATCTTTGTCAGGTTTTGGTATTAGGGTGATGGTGGCCTCATAGAATGAGTTTGGAAGTTTACCTTCCTCTGCAATCTTCTGGAAGAGTTTGAGTAGGATAGATGTTAGCTCTTCTCTAAATTTTTGGTAGAATTCAGCTGTGAAGCCGTCTGGACCTGGGCTTTTGTTTGCTAGAAGATTTCTGATTACAGTTTCAATTTCCATGCTTGAGATGGGTCTCTTAATATTTTCTATTTCTTCCTGGTTCAGTTTTGGAATGTTGTACTTTTCTAAGAATTTGTCCATTCCTTCCACTTTTCCATTTTATTGGCATATAATTGCTAATAGTAGTCTCTTATGATCCTTTGTATTTCTGTGTTGTCTGTTGTGATCTCTCCATTTTCTTTTCTAATTTTATTTATTTGATTTTTCTCCCTTTGTTTCTTGATGAGTCTGGCTAATGGTTTCTCTCTTTTTTTTTTTTATCCTTTCAAAGAACCAACCTTTGGCTTTGTTGATTTTTGCTATGGTCTCCTTTGTTTCTTTTGAATTTATTTCTGCCCTAATTTTTAAGATTTCTTTCCTTCTACTAACCCTGGGGTTCTTCATTTCTTCCTTTTCTAGTTGCTTTAGGTGTAGAGTTAGGTTATTTATTTGACTTTTTTCTTGTTTCTTGACGTATGCCTGTATTGCTATGACCTTTCCCCTTAGGACTGCTTTTACAGTGTCCCACAGGTTTTGGGTTGTTGTGTGTTCATTTTCATTCATTTCTATGCATATTGTGATTTCTTTTTTGATTTCTTCTGTGATTTGTTGGTTATTCAGCAGCGTGTTGTTCAGCGTCCATATTTTTGAATTTTTAATAGTTTTTCTCATGTAGTTGAGATCTAATCTTATTGCACTGTGGTCAGAAAACATGCTTGGAATGATTTCAATTTTTTTGAATTTACCAAGGCTAGATTTATGGCCCAGGATGTGATCTATCCTGGAGAAAGTCCCATGTGCACTTGAGAAAAATGTGAAATTCATTGTTTTGGGGTGAAATGTCCTGTAGATATCAATTAGGTCTAACCGGTATATTGTATCATTGTGTTTCTTTGTTAATTTTCTGTTTAGTTGATCTGTCCACAGGTGTGAGTGAGGTATTCAAGTCTCCCACTATTATTGCATTATTGTTAATTTCCCCTTTCATACTTGTTAACATTTGTCTTACATATTGCAGTGCTCCTATGTTGGTTGCATATATATTTATAATTGTTATATCTTCTTCTTGGGTTGATCCTTTGATCATTATGTAGTGTCCTTCTTTGTCTCTTTTCACAGTCTTTGTTTTAAAGTCTATTTTATCTGATATGAGTATTGCTAATCCTGCTTTCTTTTGGTCTCTATTTGCATGGAATATTTTTTCCATCCCTTCAATTTCAGTCTGTATGTGTCCCCTGTTTTGAGGTGGGTATCTTGTAGACAACATATACAAGGGTCTTGTTTTTGTATCCATTCAGCCAGTCTTTGTCTTTTGGTTGGGGCATTCAACCCATTTATGTTTAAGGTAACTACTGATAAGTATGACCCCTTTGCCATTTACTTTATTGTTTTGGGTTTGAGTTTATACACCGTTTTTGTGTCTCCTGTCTAGAGAATATCCTTTAGCATTTGTTGGAGCACTGGTTTGGTGGTCCTGAATTCTCTCAGCTTTTGCTTGTCTGAAAAGCTTTTAATTTCTCCTTCATATTTGAATGAGATCCTTGTTGGGTACAGTAATCTGGACTGTAGGTTATTTTCTTTCATCACTTTAAGTATGTCCTGCCATTCCCTCCTGGCCTGAAGAGTTTCTATTGAAGGATCAGCTGTTATCCTTATGGAAATCCCCTTGTGTGTTATTTTTTGTTTTTCCCTTGCTGCTTTTAATATTTGTTCTTTGTGTTTGATCTTTATTAATTTGCTTAATATGTGTCTTGGGGTGTTTTGTCTTGGGTTTATCCAGTTTGGGACTTTGTGGGTTTCTTGGTCTTGGGTGATTATTTCCTTCCCCATTTTAGGGAAGTTTTCAACTACTATCTCCTCAAGTATTTTCTCCTCAAGTATTTTCTCATGGTCTTTCTTTTTGTCTTCTTTTTCTGAGACTCCTATGATTCAAATGTTGGAGCGTTTAATAATGTCCTGGAGGTCTCTGAGATTGTCCTCACTTCTTTTAATTCGTTTTTATTTTTTCCTCTCTGATTCATTTATTTCTACCATTCTATCTTCTATTTTTACTAATCCTATCTTCTGCCTCCGTTATTCTATTATTTGTTGCCTCCAGAGTGTTTTTTATCTCCTTTATTGCATTATTCATTATATACTGACTCTTTTTTATTTCTCCTAGGTCCTTGTTAAACTTTTCTTGCATTTTCTCAATCCTTGTCTCCAGGCTATGTATCTGTAATTCCATTTTGTTTTTAAGGTTTTGGATCATTTTCACTATTATTATTCAGAATTCTTTATCAGGTAGATTCCCTATCTCTTCGTCTTTTGTTTGGTTTGGTGGACATTTATCCTGTTGCTTTACCTGCTGGGTATTCCTCTGTCTCTTCATCTTGTTTATATTTCTGAGTTTGTGGTGGCCTTTCTGTATTCTGACAGTTTGTGGAATTCTTTTTATTATGGAGTTTCCTCACTGTGGGTGGGGTTGTATTGGTGGCTTGTCAAGGTTTCTTGGTTGGGGAATCTTGTGTTGGTGTTCTAGTGGGTGGAGCTGAATGTCTTCTCTCTGGGGTGCAATGAAGTGTCTAGTAATGAGTTATGAGATGTCATTGGTTTTGGAGTAACTTTGGGCAGCCTGTATATTTAAGTTCAGGGCTGTGTTCCTGTGTTGCTGGAGAATTTGTGTGGTATGTCTTGCTCCGGAACTTGTTGGCCCTTGGGTGGTACTTGGTTTCAGTGTAGGTATGGAGGCGTTTGATGAGCTCCTATTGATTAATGTTCCCTGGGGTCAGGTGTTCTCTGTTGTTCTCATGATTTGGACTTAAGCCTCCTGCTTCTGGTTTTCAGTCTTATTTTTACAGTAGTCTCAAGACTTCTTTGATACAGCACCGTTGATAACACATCTAGGTTAATGATGAAAAGTTTCTCCACAGTGAGGGATACCCAGAGAGGTTCACAGAGTTACGTGGAGAAGAGAAGTGGGAGGAGGGAGTTAAAGGTGACCCGAATGAGATGAGGTGGGATCAAAAGAGGAGAGAGCAAGCTAGCCAGTAATCACTTCCTTATGTGCGCTGCACAGTCTGGACCACTCAGAGATGTTCATGGAGTTATACAGAGAAGAGAAGAGGGAGGAAGCAGACAGAGATGGCCAGGAGGATAAAAGGGGGGAATGAAAAGGAGAGAGACAAATCCAGCCAGTAGTCAGTTCCCTAAGTGTTCTCCACCGTCTGGAACACACAGAGATTCAGAGAGTTGGGTAGAGAAGAGAAGGGGGAGGGAGGAGACAGAGGAGACCTGGTGGATAAAAAGGAGAGTCCAAAGGGGGAGAGAGCAGTCAAGCCAGTAATCTCGCTCCCAAGTAAAAATGGGTACTGAAGACTGAGTTCTTAAAGGTACAAAATTGATAAAAAATACCAAAAAGCAAAGATTAAAATTATAGAGTCGAGGTTGGTTTTTCAAAAATACAATATTAAAGAAAAGAAGAAAAATAAAACAAAGTCACAAAAGTTATTAAAAAAATATTTGAAGTTTGCTTTAAAAATAGTGGGTTTTTTTTTTTTTTTTTTGAAAAGCAATAGTAGGTTAGAAAAATAAAAGTTAAAGGAGTAATAGAGGACTTAAATTTTTTTAAAAAATCAAAAGAAAAAAAAAGAAATGAATGATCATAAAAATAGTAACAACATATCTAGGACTTTCTCTGGTGTTGTTGTGGGCAGTGTGGGGTCAGTTCATTTTTGGATAGTTTCTTGGTCCGGCTTATATTTCTGAAGATCTATAGGCCCCTTCCTATGTAGTTGGTACTAACTACAGGGTTTTAATCTATTGCACCTGTCACTTCCAAGGCCGTTTCCTCAGTTTTAGCTTCTTCTGTTTGCTGGTCTCTTCAGTGTCTGATTTCCGCCCTGATACATAGGGAGCGGTGATGGACACTTTCTTTTAGGCTCACTTGTTCAGTCGCGCTGTGGGGAGGGAGGGACGTTGCAAACAAATAACACTGGCGTGTGCTCACAGTGTCTCAGCTGCACTGGGCCTGCCCCCGCTCATGGCACATGCACCCTCCCTGCCCACACAGCTCAAGCTCTAGGTTGCTCCACTGGGAACCGTCAGAGGCCAGCCCTGGGCTGCATGCACCTCCCAGGTCTAAGCCGCTCAGGTTCAGGCACTCGTTGAGTCCTCAGAGGCGCAGACTCCGTTGGGCCTGCATTTTGTGCCCTTCCCAGCTCCGAGCAGCTCGGGTGATGAGGTGTTTGGCAAGCACGGTCACTGCAACTTATCACCTTTCCCGTCCCTGCCTCTCGGTTTTCTGGGTGTACAACCGGCACACCTTCTCAGGCGTATGATGACTGTCCAGAACCCCAAGAAGTCTTAGTTAACAAAGAAGCCTGCTTGCAGTTAGGTAGATAATGTCTCTCTGGGGCTGTGATTGCCCCCTTCCAGCTCTGGCTGCCTGTCACCAGAGGGGGATGGTCTGTAGCCGGCTAGTTCTGTTCAGCCCTTTGTTCTGTGCACAGGCCTGGCGGTATCTTAAGGCTCTTCCCATGGTAGCTGTCCCACAGTCTAGTTTGCTAGCCCAAATTAGTTCGCTCTGATTAGCCTTGGGGAATTCAGGCCTGATCCTTACTCTAAACAATGCAGCCCGCGCCTCCCTGCCTAGCCCCCACTTGCTAGTGGCAGGTGCAGGCATCTGAGCTGCTTCTCCACTGGGGGAGTTACTGTTGGGCTCGTAATCTGTGGGTTTTAATTATTTACTTATTTTTCATCCCTATTATATTTCCCTCTGTGCTTCCAAGGTTCACCACAGACTCAGCAGTGAGAGTGTTGCCTGGTGTTTGGAAACTTCTCTGTTTTTAAGACTCCCTTCCCAGGACGGAGCTCTGTCCCTACCTCTTTTGTCTCTTGTTTTTTCTTTTATATTTTTCCTACCTCCTTTTGAAGACAATGGGCTGCTTTTCTGGGTGCCTGATGTCCTCTGCCAGCTTTCAGAAGTTGTTTTGTGGAATTTACTCAGCGTTTAAATGTCCTTTTGATGAATTTGTGGGGGAGAAAGTGGTCTCCCCGTCCTATTCCTCCACCATCTTAGGACCACTCCCCCAGTTTTTACATTCTTAAGTTATGCTATTAAAAATTTAACTTGTTCTGCTGTGAATTATTTTCCAGAGAAATATGAAAAAGTAATAACCAAATAGTTGTTTATTGTCATCAGGCCACAGAAATATGGAGATATAATTACAAGTAACAAGACCACTGAAGCATACCATGGAAATCCTTCTCAAGGCTTATTGTTTCAATAGGTTAAATAAATAAATAAATAAAATAATATAAACCTTTATAAATCCTGAAGGAAGACAGCATAGCAAATTTTTATCATAGAAAGGAGAAATAAAAAACAAGGCCATCTCTAAATGCATTAGGATGAATAAAGTATTTTAAATGACAACTTTAATTTACAAAATCCAGTGCTTTAACCCTCTCAAGAGACTAGATTCTAGACATGATAGTCCCCTCACCAACTGCAGTTATTCAGTGTTTCACAGTTTCTCCAGAAAGATGCTTAACATGAATTATAGAAAGTATAAGAAATGAATAGGATATTAATAATCTTTAGGGTATTTAAATTATTCTTCTTTATAGTAATTAAACTCATACATATTAAATTAGCACTATAAACCTTGTGTATTTAGTGTTGGTACTGACATTTCTAAACCTTGGCACAAGCTAAACTGACCAGTGTTTCTGCTCAATTTAAAAATTATTTTTAATTACATGGTGAAAGAAATGTACATAAATCTGCATTGTGCCACTGATCCAAAGATGGAAATAGAGAACATAAGTGGTCTATCTATTTCTTTCTAACAATTTAACACATAGCCTTCTCTTTGTTATATATCTGAAATGAAGTGCTACATTGCAATAGTTTTCTGAAGTTGGAGCTTAATATGGATCATTATTTTTAAAAAATTGGTATGTAGAGACTACTTTAATTGAAAAGCACTTCTTAATGAATTATCTTAGCACCTTATTTCCAAAGTGGGGGATTCCCCAAACATATCTCCAAGCAGTTAATGGGGACATAAGCTTCAGTTCAGTTCAGTCAGTTCAGTCACTCAGTTGTGTCCGACTCTTTGTGACCACATGAATCGCAGCACGCAAGGCTTCCCTGTCCATCACCAACTCCCGGAGTTCACTCAGACTCATGACCATCAAGTCACTGATGCCATCCAGCCATCTCATCCCCTGTCGTCCCCTCTTGCCTCCAATATCTCCCAGCATCAGAGTCTTTTCCAATGAGTCAACTCTTTGCATGAGGTGGCCAAAGAACTGGAGTTTCAGCTTTAGCATCATTCCTTCCAAAGAAATCCAAGGGCTGATCTCCTTTAGAATGGACTGCTTGGATCTCCTTGCAGTCCAAGGGACTCTCAAGAGTCTTCTCCAACACCACTGTTCAAAAGCATCAATTCTTCAGCGTTCAGCCTTCTTCACAGTCCAACTCTCACATTCATACATGACCACAGGGAAAACCATATCCTTGACTGCTGCTGCTGCTGCTAAGTCACTTTAGTTGTGTGCGACCCCATAGACGGTGGCCCACCAGGCTCCCCCGTCCCCAAGATTCTCCAGGCAAGAACACTGGAGTGGGTTGCCATTTCCTTCTCCAATGCATGAAAGGGAAAATTGAAAGTGAATTCGCTCAGTTGTATCCAACTCTTCTTGACCCCATGGTCTGCAGCCTACCAGGCTCCTCCATCCATGGGATTTTCCAGGCAAGAGTACTGGAGTGGGGTGCCATTGCCTTCTCCAATAGCCTTGACTAGACGGACCTTTGTTGGCAAAGTAATGTTTCTGCTTTTGAATATGCTATCTAGGTTGGACATAACTTTCCTTCCAAGGAGTAAGCGTCTTTTAATATCCTACAATTTAACTCAATTCTGCCTATTCAAAGATGGCATCAGACTCCACATAATAAAGGCTCAATCCTATACTGTTTCCCAGCCCCATCAAACACAGTCACAAACCCAGGCTGTGCTTATGAACAATCAACTACAAACTGAAGGTTTGTGAACCCCCCCCTCCATGGACTTAAAACACCAGTTGCAAGTCCAGGATGTTACCTGTATTTCTAACCAACCAGCTATAAATCATAGGTTCCCACGACCTCTTCCTCTGGTTTGATTAATTCACTAGAGTGTCTTACAGAACTCAGAGAAATATTTTGCTTACTACATCACCAGTTTAATGTAAAAGGATATAACTCAGGAACAATCAAATGAAAAAGATGCATATGTATGTACCCTCTCCAGTTGTGCCACTCTTCCCACATATCCACATGTGTTTACCTTACCTCTGCCCAACACCCTCCACCCAATACATCTTATTCTACCGTTCAGTAATTTTAGCTCTGAGAAAATATCTAGGCTTATGGTTCAAGATGTCAGAGTAGAAGCACATCTCCTGTGGTGTACTCCAGAGTAGAAGCTCAACTCCTCCTGTGAGAACATCAAAACCACAACTGTTGAACAAGAGGATGCTGGAAAACACCAAAAAAAAGATATCCCACATCCAAAGACAAAGAACAAGGCACAAGGAGATTGTAGAAGGGGCACAATCCAGATAAAATCAAATCATATACCCACAAAGTGGGTTACTCACAAACTGGAGAACAATAATACCAAATAACTTATGCAACTGTTGTGGTTCTAAACCCAATGCCAGGCTTCCCATCCTGGGGATCTTACAAAGAGACTGGGAATACCCAGGGAATCTGACATTGAAGGCCATCAGGATTTGATTAAAACACTTTCAAAGTACTGGGAGAAACAGAGACTCCAGTCTAGGAGGGCACAAACAAAATTTTGTGTGCATCAAGACACAGAGGAAATGAGCAGTGGCTCCACAGGAGACTAACCAAAAGTATCTGCTAGTGTTAGAGGGTCTCCTGTGGAGGTATGAGTTGGCAGGGGCTCACGACAGGGATGGGGGCACTGGCAGCATCAGTTGATATATCTCTCAGCAATCTTGATTACAGTTTGCAGTTCATCAAGCCTGGCATTGTGCATGATGTACACTGCATATAAGTTAAACAAGCAGAGTGACAATATACAGTCTTGACATAATCCTTTCCCAATTTGGAACCAGTCCATTGTTCCATATCTGGTTCTAACTGTTGTTTATTGACCTTCATAAAGGTTTCACAGGAGGCAAATAAGGTGGTCTGATACTCCCATCTATTGAAGAATTTTCCAAAGTTTGCTGTAATCTACACAATCAAAGGCTTTAGTGTAGTCAATGAATCAGATATAGATTTTTTTTTTCTGGAATTCTCTTGCTTTTTCTACGCTCCCATGAATGTTGGCAATTTGATTTCTGGTTTCTCTGTCTTTTCTAAATGCACATCTGAAAGTTTTCAGTTCACGTACTGTTGAAGCCTCATTTGGAGAATTTTGAGCATTACTTTGTTAGCAGGTGAAATGAATGCAATTGTGCAATAGTTTGAACATTCTTTGACATTTCCCCTATTGGGGACTGGAACAAAAACTGACCTTTCCAGTCTGGTAGCCACTAACGAGTTTTCCAAATTTGCTGGCATATTGAGTGCGGCACTTCTACAGTGTCATCTTTTAGGATTTGAAATAGTTCAGCTGGAATTTCATCACCTTCACTAGCTTTGTTAGTAATGATGCTTCCTAAGGCCCACTTGACTTCACATTCAGGATGTCTGGCTCTAGGTGAGTGATCACACCATCGTGGTTATCTGGGTCATCAAGATATATATATATATATATATATATATATATATATATATATATATATAGTTCTGTGTATTCTTGCCACCTCTTCTTAATATCTTCTGCTTCTGTTAAGTCCACACCATTTCTGTCCTTTATTGTGCCCATCTTTCCATGAAACATTCCCTTGGTATCTATAGTTTTCTTGACGTGATCTCTAGTCTTTCCCCCTCCATTGTTTTCCTCTATTTCTTTCCACTGTTTACTTAAGAAGGCTTTCTTATCTCTCCTTGCTATTCTTTGGAATTCTGCATTCAGATGGGTATATCTTTTTTTTTTATTTTCTTCTCTCCTTTGCCTTTCACCTATCTTCTTTTCTCAGCTATTTGTAAGGCCCCCCTCAGACAAACATTTTGCCTCACCTATTTGTAAGGCCCCCTCAGACAAACATTTTGCCTCACCTATTTGTAAGGCCCCCTCAGACAAACATTTTGCCTCACCTATTTGTAAGGCCCCCTCAGACAAACATTTTGCCTCACCTATTTGTAAGGCCCCCTCAGACAAACATTTTGCCTCACCTATTTGTAAGGCCCCCTCAGACAAACATTTTGCCTCACCTATTTGTAAGGCCCCCTCAGACAAACATTTTGCCTCACCTATTTGTAAGGCCCCCTCAGACAAACATTTTGCCTCACCTATTTGTAAGGCCCCCTCAGACAAACATTTTGCCTCACCTATTTGTAAGGCCCCCTCAGACAAACATTTTGCCTCACCTATTTGTAAGGCCCCCTCAGACAAACATTTTGCCTCACCTATTTGTAAGGCCCCCTCAGACAACTTTTTGCCTTATTGAATTTATTTTTCTTGGGGATGTTCTTGATCACCGCCTTCTGTACAATGTTATGAACCTCTGTCCATAGTTCTTCAGGCACTCTGTTTATGATATCTAGTCCCTTGAATCTATTTGTCATTCCCACCATATAATCACAAGATACTTGATTTAGGTCATACCTGTTCATAGTCTGAGCCACATGAAGATCAGCAAAAGATGGCAAAATAAAGGACAGAAATGGTAACAAGGACTAGTAGGGACATTGGTCAATTTTAAACTCACATCCCCAGGATAGCTCAAGTCCCTCCTTGTTCAGGGATCAGAAGATCTATCTCCTGTCTGTCTTGGAGTACAATCTCTGTCAAGCTGTGTTGGCTCTTTAGAGTTATCTTGAGAAATCTTATCCCCAGAAACCAGGTTTTGGGGGTGTTCATTAGAATGACACTCATTGGTAGTCCTGAATAGGTATCTGAGATCTCCCAGGGGCTCACAGGTGTATTGAGTGTCCTCTTCTGTTTTCTTCCATGGCTTGACTCATGAGTAGTGAATCCAGGAGTCATGTCCTGGTACCTTGACTGCTGTGGGGGTAGAAAGTATTACAGGGTAGGGGCCCTTCCATGTGGGCTGGAGTTGAGCCTTTGGGGACCCATCTTTCCAGACTTTAATTAGGACTTGAGTTCCTGGAGCATATAGTGGTGACTCTTTAGAATCTTTTGGGTCCTGGTTCATACCCCACAAGCGTATATCCTGTTGGAATTGCCCAATGGCCATGGTATAAGACTGGAGGGTCTGAACCTCTGGATCTAGGAAGAGGTCATTGACATAAACAAAAGGTCTCCCATATAGCATCTCATAAGGACTAAGACCAACCTGTTCCTTAGGGGCAATGCAGGTGCGGAGGAGAGCTATTGGTAAAGCCTCCTTCCATCCCAGGGATGTCTCCTGGGTTATCTTTTTTATCACTGATTCTAATAATTGATTGGCTCTTTTTACTTTTCCTGAAGATTGAGGCCTTCAGGCACAATGGAGATAATAAGTAATGCCCAATGCTTTAGAGACCCCTTGGGTGACCTTAGAAGTAAATGATGTCCCATTGTCACTTTGTAATGACCTGAGCAGACCAAATCTTGGAATGATTTCATGGAGCAGTTTTTTAACTACCTCCTCAGCCTTCTCGGTCCGGGTGGGAAAGCCTTCAATCCATCCTGTGAATGTATCTATCATAACTAATAGGTATTTATACTCTTGAGAAACTGGCAGTTGGGTGAAGTCCATCTGCCAGTCCTCTCCTGGGTAGGCCCCACGTCGTTGGACGGGCTGGGCCAGCTGGGGTCTTCGAGCTCCTTGAGGGTTATTTAATTGGCAAATGGGACAAGAGGAGACCACCTGTCTTATAGTTGTTTGGAGGCCTGTTCCTCTGAAGGACCTTTCTAGTAATCTTTGGAGGGCCTTTTCTCCTAAATGAGCAGTGGCATGTAAGGAGTTAACCAACTTCCATTGGAGGTTTCCAGGCAGAAAAAGGAGTCCCTCCTTTTGGAACCACCCCATATGATCTTCTTGAAAGCCCTCGCTCTTAGCTTTAAGAGTCTCACCTTCAGTATATGAAGGAGTTTCTGGCAAATTAGTCTGTGGAACTAAGGTGGCAATTCCTATTAGGTCATGGTTCTGTAATGCTGCTCTCCTAGCTGCCTGATCAGCTGCTTGGTTCCCTCGTGCCACTGCCATGTTCCCTTTTTGGTGTCCTTTACAGTGGGAGACTGAAACCTCAGTGGGCAGATGGACTGCCTCCAAGAGTCGAAGAATCTGATCACCATATTTGATTGGGGACCCTCGGGTGGTCAAGTGGCCCCTTTCTTTCCAAACTGCCGCATGTGCATGTAGCACCAGAAAGGCATACTTGGAGTCAGTGTAAATGGCTATTCTTTTTCCTTTTCCTAGCTCTAAAGCTCGAGTCAGGGCTATGAGCTCAGCTAATTGGGCTGAGCACCTGGTGGCAGAGGCTTAGCCTCTATGGTCTCAATATTGGAGACTACTGCATACCCAGCTCTTCTTTTTCCATCCAAGACAAAGCTGCTTCCATCAGTGTACCAGATTTCCTCAGGATTGGTCAGAGGATCTTCTGACAATCCCTCTCAGGGTTTTGTCCAGTAGTCCAAGGTTTCTAGACAAGAGTGAAACGGGAGAGAGCCCTTGGGGGTAGGGAGGAGGGTGGCTGGGTTAAGAACCTCACAAGGGGATATAGTGAGGCCTGGATTTTCCATCAGCATTACATGATATCTGAGGATTCTTTGATCAGACATCCATAAGTGGCCTTTCCCATTTAGGAGTTGTTTTACTTGGTGGCTGGTAAAAATAGTTAGTTTGCCCCCAGAGGAGAGTTTTAAAGCATCTTCTATCATGATTGCAATAGCTGCAAGATTTCGAAGGCAGGGGGGCCAACCTCAGGAAGTTGGATCGAGCCTCTTGGATAAGTAAGCTACAGGCTTGGGCTCAGATCCCAACCTTTGAGTTAACACTCCCAAGGCTATTCCCTCTCTTTCATGGACATAAAGTTGGAATGCTTTTTCTGGGTCTGGCAACCTCAAGGCAGGTGCCTGAGTTAAGGCCTGTTTTAGCCTCTGCCTCCTTTTGAGGAGTTCCCCACATCAGTGGGATTGAATCATCTCGTCCCTTTAAGCTTTCATATAAGGGCTGGGCAATTAGACCATAGTTGGGTATCCAGATTCTACAATAACCAGTTAGCCCCAGGAAAGCTCGCAATTGTTTTCGAGTCATGGGGGAGGGCAACTGGAGGATTCCTTGTACTCGATCAGAGGACAGCCTCCTGGACCCGTGTGTAATCTGAACTCCCAGGTAAGTGACCTTTGTCTCGACCATCTGTGCCTTAGCATGGGAGGCTTTATATCCCCTTTCTGCCAAGAAGTTTAGAACCTGAATTGCATGTTGTTGGGCACTTTTCTCATCTTGGGAGCAGATTAGTAGGTCATCTACGTATTGTAATATTTTCCCATTAGGTCCCAGGTCCAGATCTAGGAGATACAGGCTAAGGGCCTGTCCAAACAGGTGGGGGCTAACTCTGAACTCCTGAGGTAATACTGTCCAAGTCATCTGTTGGTGTTTTTCTCCTGGGGCCTCCCACTCAAAGGCAAAAAGGTATTGGGATTCTTTAGCCAGTGGTATGCAAAAAAATGCATCTTTGAGATCCAAGACAGTAAACCATTTGGCACTGGGTGGGATTTCTCCCAAGATTACATAGGGATTGGGTACTGTGGGATGGAGGGGGACTACAGCTTTATGATCCAGAGATCTTGAACCATTTGCCAGGTTCCGTCTTTTTTCTTTACTGAAAGGATTGTGGTGTTACATGGCGAACTGGTAGGGACCAGTAGCCCACAAGCAAGGAATTTATTTATTAAAGGCTGTAGTCCCTCCCGAGCCTCTCTTTTGAGAGGGTATTGTTTCTGGTTAGGAAACCAAGTAGGATCTCGGAGGACAATGATGACCGGTTCAGCTTGGTGGGCTCGTCCAGGAATCCCCTGATCCCACACCTGGGGGTTAATTTTGTCTTCCCATAGTTTTTGGTCCCTCTCTATTGAAGGTGTAATGGGTTCTTCAGTAGTAACCAGGAGCTGTAGAGCTCTAGGGGCTGAAAAACTTCCCATCACAAGGGTGGTCCCCAGTTTAGTGAGTATATCTCTTCCCAATAAGGGGGTAGGACACTCAGGGACCACCAGAAACTGGTGGGAAAATATTTGTCCATCCCAGCAACAAAGAAGTGCTCAGGTGAATCTTTTAGTAGTTGCTTTTCCTGTAGCACCCAAAATGGTACAGGTTTGGGAGGAGAAGGCTCTGAAGTAGGAGATCAAGACAGAGTAGGTAGCCCCTGTGTCAACCAAGAAATTCTCGGACCTACCTGACACATCCAGTTGCACCCTTGGCTCCAGCCCCGTGATGGTTATCTGTGACAGGCGGGCTGGCTGGAGCGGGCTGCTTCAGTCCTCTTGAACCATTGTGAGGGTAGGCTTGGCGTTTGACCTTGAGGCGCTTGGGTCCCGAGGGCAGAGTGCCGCCCAATGTCCCAGTTGAAGGCATTTGTGGCAAGCCGTTCTAGGAGACTTGTCACGGTTTGGACACTCTTTGGCCCAATGCCCGGCCTGTCTACAGATCAGGCATCTATCTCGTGCCTTGTCCCTCAAGGACTCGGGGTTTGCCATAGGGCTTCTCTGGAGGGCAGCCAGCATCTGGGCATGCCTTGACTCTTTCTTTCTGTCCTTCTCCTGGGCCTTGGCCTCCTTCTCCTGTTCTCTGTTATAAAAGGTATTGGTGGCTGTCTGGACCATCTCATCTAAAGAGGCAGCAGGGTCCTGCTGTTGTAGTTGCTGTAACTTAATTCTGATATCTGATGCACATTGGGACAGGAATTTGTCCTTTAAAATCACCCGTCCCTCTTAAGAGTCTAAGTCCAGGTTGGTAAACTTTTGGAGTGCCTCTTTTAGCCTCTCCAGAAAGGCAATGGGGTTCTCATTGGGCTCCTGAGTTATTGCTGAGACTGGGCACAGTCCCACAAGTAATAGGCTTCTTTATGTTTCCATGGGTGGACTTCCTTAGGGGTGAGTCTTTCTAAAGCTTATCCTACCCAGAACTGTTGCAACCTGAGAGCCAGGCGTCCCCGGGTCAGGGTGCAGATCCCCAGGCAGGCTGAGGTGTGACAGCCTCCTAGAGATCGAATTGCTGGGCAGGTCGAGGCGTGATGGCCTCCCTAGGATTGGGTCCCTGGGCAGGTCGAGGTGTGACGACCTCCTGGGACCCCTGGGACTAGAGGATCCCCGAACAGGTTGAGGCGTGACAACCTTTTGAAGACCGATCTCTAGGCAGGTCAAGGCGTGATGACCTCCTGGGACCCCCCAGACTGGAGTTTGGGTGTCCCCAAGATCTCCAGTGTTACCAATGCTGGGTAGAATTAAGAGATTTGATGGGAATAGATATGATGTAAGTTCATCCTACCCAGAACTATTGCAACCTGAGAGCCAGGTGTCCCCGGGTCAGGGTGCAGATCCCCAGGAAGGCTGAGGCGTGACAGCCTCCTAGAGATCGAATCCCCAGGCAGGTCGAGGTGTGACGGCCTCCCGAGGATTGGGTCCCTGGGCAGGTCGAGGCGTGACGACCTCCTACGACCCGTGGGACTAGAGGATCCCCGAACAGGTTGAGGCATGACAACCTTTCAAAGACCGATCCCTAGGCAGGTCAAGGCATGATGACCTCCTGGGACCCCCCAGACTGGAGTTTGGGCGTCCCCAAGATCTCCAGTGTGACCAGTGCTGGGTAGAATTAAGAGGTTTATTTTGCCCACTGTGGACAGGAATAGATATGATGTAAGTTCATCCTACCCAGAACTATTGCAACCTGAGAGCCAGGCGTCCCCAGGTCAGGGTGCAGATCCCCAGGCAGGCTGAGGTGTGACAGCCTCCTAGAGATTGAATCCCCGGGCAGGTCGAGGTGTGACTGCCTCCCGAGGATTGGGTCCCTGGGCAGGTCGAGGCGTGACGACCTCCTGGGACCCCTGGGACTAAAGGATCCCTGAACAGGTTGAGGCGTGACAACCTTTTGAAGACCAATCCCTAGGCAGGTCAAGGCGTGATGACCTCCTGGGACCCCCCGGACTGGAGTTTGGGCGTCCCCAAGATCTCCAGTGTGATCAGTATTGGGTAGGATTAGGGGGTTGGATATTATAGAGTATTTCCCTCCCAAGGCCAGCTATTTTCTGGTTGTCTCTCCAGAAGATTGTAGAGGCAGTCTTGTGGGTCTGGATGGGGCTCAGGAAAAGAGCATGAAACAGGAAGGAAGGGGCAGACCACAACCTTTGAAAGAATTACATAGCACAAGGGTATAATGTAAACCAATTAAAATCAGTTGGGTCCAAGATGACAAGTCAAATTCAAGTAAACCTTAATCCCCAGTATATAAGCCAACAGACACACCCAGAGGTGGCAAGACAGCTCCAAGGCACAAGATCAGAAGAGGGAGGAGTGGGTGGTTCCCCACTGGCTGGGATGATCCTCTCACTCATTAGCATATGAATTCCATCCCCTCACAAAACCTAGGCAGGCCTAATACCACAGTTGCAGCCCTTGCCCTCGGCAATGGTTCACACCCTGAAGGGTGGCTTCTCTCTGGATCCTAACAAATCTACCTCTTATTGCTTTGTCTCTCAATGAATTTTTGAAATGAGACATCAGAGCCTGAGTTTCATTAGTTTTGGCCGGGCTTGAGTCCTGGGAGAGAGCTGAAGGACAGGAGGAAAAAGCAGTGGGAAAAATGTGCCAAGGAATCCCCTTCATAGCCCGCTGGAAAATTTGCCAAATATCTGACCGGTGCTCAGTTTCATTGATCTGATCCTTGGCACAGAGAAGAAAAAGGACAGAAGAACCCCCCACCGGCTTGGGTAACAGCTACTGGGGCTCAGCAGATAGCACCTTTGGAACATGCTGAGGAGTAGCCTCTCCAGAGTCCCTCAATTGTGCCCCTGCTGCCCGCCTATTCACAGGAGGTTTGAGGAAACAAGAAACGAGAGATTGTAAAGGTCCCTCCAGCCATAGGAGCGAGAACCTCTTACCTTAACCGGAGGTCTTCTGGAATCTGAGACTGGGCCGCATGAGCTTTCTGCTGAGTTCGTTTTTTGCTGTCCCGGTTTCCAGCAAGATGGGCCTTCCCCTGAGCTGGGTTTCTTCGCCTTCCATTTCTAGCGTGGGAGCTTCGCTGAGTTGGGCTCCTGCTGTGCTTGGCCTCTTCCATGCGGAGGTTGTTTCAGCCAGGTTATATCCGAGTCATGGCACCATAGATGTCACACGAGTGTATGTTCCTCGGTTTTTTGTCTCATCACAACAAAGATTTGGAGCGACGGACATTAAAGCCCTTGGCACGTCACAGCTCTTGGGTCTTGGACAAACCATGCTACAGCTCTTAGGCAAATCAGTGTTACAGCTCCATTTTTTATTTATAAGATAGCAGGAGAATCCAAGACTCGAAGAGAAGAGAGTGGAGGAGTGCGTGGGGAGGGAGAAAGAGAGAGAGAGAAAGAGAGAGAGAGAGCTCACGCACATGCACGCGGAAGAGAGAGTCCAGAGAAAGCGCTTTGGCTCCTCCTTTTATATGTTTTTTCTTCCACCTGGGCCTGTCCTATGCAAATTGGGCTTAGCCAGGAGTGCTGTTTGTTCTGTTTGTCCTGCCTGAAGTCTTCACTCTGGTCCTCAGACCTTCCTTGTCTTTTAGCCACCGCCATTTTGGACTCCTTTTCCCTATTCTACCTACCTAACAGTAGGAAGTTAGGGATGGGCAACCGAGAGTTGGCTGGCTGAAAGGGATGCAAACTGATTTCTAAACTGCATTCCAGACACACCAAGGAGTGCTCACAGATATGCTACAAAATAACCACAGAAACTTTTCAACTCCTGCACATGTGCCCTAGGCATACAGTGGGTATAAAGTAACCACAGGGGCTTCTCCAAGTAACCTTAGGCAGTTAGGAGCCCATTAAGGTCTCATGAATATTCTACATCTAATTATAACAGACTGGATGATGGGAAGACATGTGGGAAGACAAAAAGCACAGCCTGTTGATATATAACTTGGAGTTGTCAATTGCCTTGAATGTATGCCTATTTGCATTCCTTCATTGACTGGTGGTGGGTATAAGCCCTACTTTGCACATGCCATAACCAAAATGAGGAGACTGGAGGTATGAAAGGATAGGGTCAAGAGAAATCAACAGGAGGGATGAGGAGGACTCCTTTGGGGTAAACCTGCTTCCATGCCTTGGGAGTGTATGTCTAATAAAAGATATGTCTGCTTGAGCTAAACAGGTGTAACTTGTCTGTTGTTTTAACCCCATTATTCAATTCTTCCAAATGTTTGCTGCAGCAAGACAAGAACTGAGGAGGAGAAATAAACCAACCTGAAGCTAAGAAACTGACCTTAATATAAGGGATTAACTTGTATGGTTTGGATAGGCCCAATGTTTCAAAAAGTCCTTAAGTAGAAGAGAGATGCAGAAGAGGCTGTGAGATGCAGAAGAGGATGTTGGAAGGATGAAATGTGAAGAAGATACAAGCTGCTGTTGCAGCCTTTGATAGTGGAAGAAGAGACTCAAAAGCAAGGATTTTTTTCTTTTTCAAGACTGCTGTAGCTATTTGGGATCTTTTATGTTTCCATAGGAATTTTTTTGAAAATTTTTGTTCTAGTTCTGTGAAAATGCCATTGGTAATTTGATAGAGATTGCATTGAATCTGCAGATTGCATTTGGCAGTATAGTCACTTTCACAGTATAGATTCTTCCTTCCCAGGAATATAGAATACCTCTCCATCTGTTTATGTCATCTTTGATTTCTTTCATTAGTGTCTTATAATTTTCTGTGTACAGTTATTTTGTCTCCTTAGGTAAGTTTACTCCTAGATATTTAAGTCTGTTTGTTGCATTGATGAATAGGATTTATTCCTTAATTTCTCCTGGATTAAAGACCTAAATGTAAGGCCAGAAACTATAAAACTCTTAGAGGATAACATAGGCAGAACACTCAATGACATAAATCAAAGCAAGATCCCCTATAACCCACGTCCTAGAGGACTAGAAATAAAAGCAAAAGTAAAAAAGTGGGACCTGATCAAACTTAAAAGCTTTTGGACTTAAAAGCAAATGAAACTATAAGCAAGGTGAAAAGACTACCCTAAGAATGGGAGAAAATAATGGCAACTGAAACAACTGACAAAGGACTAATTTCCAAAATATGCAAGCAGCTCATACAACTCAATACCAGAAAAACAAACAACCCAATCAAAAAGTGGGGAAAATACCTAAACAGACATTTCTCCAAAGAAGACATACAGATGGCTAGCAAACACATGAGAAGATGCTTAACATCGCTCATTAATAGAGAAGTGCAAATCAAAATTACAATGAGATATCACTCCAAACCGGAATTGCCCTCATAAAAAGTGTACAGGCATTAAATTCCGGAGAGGGTGTGGAGAAAAGGGTACACTCTTGCACTGTTGGTGGGAATGTAAATTGATACAGCCACTATGGAAGACAGTATGGAGATTCCTTTAAAAATCTAGGAATAAGACCACCATGTGACCCAGCAATCCCACTCCTTGTCATATACCCTGCTGCTGCTGCTGCTAAGTTGCTTCAGTCGTGTCCGACTCTGTGCAACCCCATAGACGGCAGCCCACCAGGCTTCCCCGTCCCTGGGATTCTCCAGGCAAGAACACTGGAGTGGGTTGCCACTTCCTTCTCCAATGCATGAAAGTGGAAAGTGAAAGTGAAGTCACTCAGTCGTGTCTGACTCTTAGCAACCCCATGGACTGCAGCCTACCAGGCTCCTCCGTCCATGGGATTTTCCAGGCAAAAGTACTGGAGTGGGTTGCCATTGCCTTCTCCAGTCATATACCCTGAGGAAACCAAAATTGAAAAAGACACATGTACCCCATTGTTCATTGCAGCACTATTTTCAATAGCTAGAACATGGAATCAACCTAGATGTCCATCGACAGATAAATGGACAAAGAAGTTGTGGTACTTATACACAATGGACTAATACTCAGCATAAAAAGGAAAACATTTGAGTCAGTTCTAATGAGGTGGATGAACCTAGAACCTATTATACAGAATGAAATAAGTCAGAAAGATAAATATCATATTTTAGTGCATATATACAGAATCTAGAAAAATGGTACTAAAGAATTTATTTACAGGGCAGCAATGGAGAAAAAGAGAATAGACTTATGGACATGGGTAGGGGAAGGAGAGGGTGAGATATGTGGAAAGAGTAACATGGAGTCTTACGTAAGTAAAATAGATAGCCAACAGTAATTTGATAAATGGCTTGGGAAACTCAAACAGAGGCTCTCTACCAACCTAGAGGGGTGGGATGGGGAGTGAGATGGTAGAGAGGTTCAAAAAGGAGGGGATATATGTATACTTATGGCTGATTCATGTTGAGGTTTGACAGAAAGCAACAAAATTCTGTAAAGCAATTATCCTTCAATTAGAAAAATAAATAAAAAGAACAGTCAATGAATACAGGTAAGTCTCTAGAAGCTGGAAAAATCAAGGAAGTATAATCTCATGTAGAACCTTAAGAAAGATACACAGCCCTACAAATACTTGGATCTTAGCCCAATGGGATTAGTATCAAGCTTCTGCTCTACCCCTATATAAATGAACCAATGATGGTGTTGAGGACTAAATGTTTATTTCCTTAAAATTCATGTTCAGATCAGATCACATCAGTCGCTCAGTCGTGTCCGACTCTTTGCGACCCCATGAATCGCAGCACGCAAGGCCTCCCTGTTCATCACCAACTCCCGGAGTTCACTCAGACTCACGTCCATTGAGTCAGTGATGCCATCCAGCCATCTCATCCTCTGTCATCCCCTTCTCCTCCTACCCTCAATCCCTTCCAGCATCAGAGTCTTTTCCAATGAGTCAACTCTTCGCATGAGGTGGCCAAAGTACTGGAGTTTCAGCTTTAGCATCATTCCTTCCAAAGAAATTCCAGGGCTGATCTTCTTCAGAATGGACTGGTTGGATCTCCTTGCAGTCATGTTAAAGCCTGTTAAAAGATAAGCTGAGACATACTAAAATTATTTAGAACCTGTCTGAGCAAAAATAAATTCAAATTGGGCAGCATCCAATGTAGAGGACTGAAAGGTGCTCTGAGGAGCTGTACAAAATGAAAGACACAGGCAGATGGAGCATAAATAAGGACATAATGTTAGTTATATTAGGAATGAAGCAGATTTATTATTGGAAGGATATATTTCTTTAGAGAATGATAGGGATCTGTCAGGCAGGTAACTTAACTAGCACTGATCATGTGATTCCTGTGTTGTTTAGTTTAAGATTCTATTTCTGGGATAGCCAAAATTATAATTAATGTTAAGTTTTGGTTTGGTGTTATGGGGCTTAGTATAAGATGCTCCTTTTTTTTTTTTTCCAAGATAATGGAAGAGTAAGATGTGAAGATGATCTTCCTCTACATAAATATATCAAAAATACATCTGTGTGTGGAACAACTTATACAGAACACCTACTGAACTCTGGAAGAAGACCCCAGACTTTTAAAAAAGCAAACTAATCTCTACACAATGGGGTAAAGCAAGAGAAATAAGGAAAAAAGGAGAAAGGAAATGGAACGGGACCTGTGCCTCTGGGAGGAAGTTGCGAAGGAGGAAGTTTCCACACATTTGGAAAACCCCTCATGGGCAAGGGCAGGAACCTCAGAGGGAAATTCAGCAACAGGTGCATGGAGGACAAAGTGGGGAAAATTCGCTACACAGATCAGTGCTGACCAGGACTTCCCAGCTTGAGATGCTTGTTTGCATGACCACCATGGTGGGTGGTGGCTGTGTGTTGAGGCTCAGGCTTCAGAAGTCAGGCCCCAGGGAGAAGACTGGAGTTAACTGCTGTGAGAATACTCTGAGAAGTCTAGCATAACACAGCTGAGGGGGTCCAGGGATAAGTCTGGGCCAGTCAGAGAGGGAAGAGATCATTGTCAAAGGGATGCTCTAACTCCATGCATACTCAGGCAGGACACTGACTTCAGGAGTGCCAGAGACAGGTGCAGTCTGTTACCTCAGAGGTGGGCAGGCTATCTGGCCACTGCCAAAGCCTTCACGAGTCCCAGAGGTGGGGGGCAAGATTCTACTGCAGTCCCTGACCACAGAGGTGGGCATGATTGTCACTGCAGCAGCCACCAAGCTGTGAGCAGTGGAATTCACTGCCCACACCTTGCTGGGAGCCTGTGCAGTTTGACACTGCTGAGGGACCCACAACCTGGTGTCAATTACCCTGGGAGAGTGCATGAAGGCCTCAGGCTAGCAACTTTCAGCAATATTTTTTGTATAAGACTACAAACCTTACCGTTAGCAGACAGGCTGCCCAAAGCCATATGAATTTCACAGACACCAAAAAATACTCTACTGGATGCATCATTTCCCTTCAGAGAGACAAGATCCAATTTCACCCACCAGAATACAGGTACCAGTCCCTCCCACCAGAGAACTCTCACAAGGCAATGGTCAAACCCCATCCACCGGGGAAAGACTCCACAAATAAAAGTAACTACAACTTTACAGTCTGCAGAAAGGAAACCCCAAAGACAGTAAAGAAAATGGAAGGACAAAGAAACATGCACCAGTTGGAACATGGTAAAAACCTACAAGACAAATAAAGAGAAAATAGACAGTATACCTGAAAAAAAAATTCAGAGTAAAGATAGTAAAGTTGATAAAAAAAAATCTAGGAAATAAAATGGAGACAGAGATAAATGGAGTGTAGGCACAGGTCAGAAAGATACAAGAGATTGTTAACAAGAATATAGAAGAAATAAAAAATAGATGATCAGCAATGAACAACACAATAACTAAGAAAAATTATAGGGAATCAATAGCAGAATAACTGAGGCAGAAGAATGGATATGTAAGCTGGAAGATATAATGATGGAAATAACCAAAGCAAAGCAGAATAAGCAAAAAAAGAATTAAAAGGAATGAGGACAGTCTTAGAGACCTATGGGACAATGTTAAACATACCAATATTTGAATTATAGGAGTCTCAGAAGAATAAGTGTAAAAGAAAGAGAATGAGAAAGTCTTTGCAAAGATTGTAGTCAAAAATTTACCTAACGTGGGAAAGGAAACAGCCTCCTAAGTCCAGGAAGCCCAGAGAATACTAATATGTATATGTATATACACACACACACATACATATACGCTGTCTACAAGAACCTCACTTCAGACCTAAGGACACACACACACACTGAAAGTGAAGGGCTGGAAACAGGTATTCAGCACAAATGGAAATGAAAAGAAAGCAGAAACAGCAATACTTATATAGATAAGATACACTTTAAAAAAGAAGACTATTATAAGAGACAAGGAAGGACACTACATAACAATGAAGGGATCAATCCAAGTAGATATAACATTTTTAAATATATATGCACCCAACATAGGGGACATCAATACATAAGGGCCTCCCTGGTGGCTCAGATGGTAAAGAATTCACCTGCAATGTGGGAGACCTGGGTTTGATTCTGGGTTTAGAAGATCCTCTGCAGGAGGGCATGGCAACCCACTCCAGTATTCATGCCTGGAGAATCCCCATGGACAGAGGAGCCTGGAAGGCTATAGTCCATTGAGTTGCAAAGAGTCAGACACAACTGAGCACAACGATTATAAAATGGGAAATCGACAGTAACACAGTAACACTGCGGAACTTTAACACTCCACTAGAAACAATGGACAGATCATCCAGACAGAAAATTAATAAGGAAATACAAGCCTGAATGAATACATTGGATCAGATGAACCTAACTTATATCTACAAGAAATTCCATCCAAAATCAGTAGAATTCATTTTCTTCTCCAGTGCATATGCAACATTCTCCAGGATAGATCACATCCTGGGCCCAAATCAAGTCTTTGTAAACTTAAGAAAATTGAAATTGTATCAAACATTATTTCTGATCACAATAGTATGAGATTAGGTATCAATTACCAGGAAAATAAACTGTCAAAACAGAAAAAACATGAAGGCTAAACAATACATTTCTAAATAAGCAAGAAATCAGTGAAAATATCAAAGAAGAAATGTTAAAAATGTAGAAGCAAATGACAATGAAAACACAACCACACTAAAGCTTTGGGATGCAGTTAAAGCCTTTTAAGAGGGAAGTTTATAACAATACAACCCTACCTCATGATACAAGAAAAACATCAAATACAAAGCCTAATCTTACAACTAAAGAAACTAGAAAGATAATAACAACAACAACAAAACACCCAAAGTTAGTAGAAGAAAATAAATCATACAGTTCAGAGCAAAAATAAATGAAAAAGAAATGAAGGAAACATATAGCAAAGATCAGTAATACTAAAAGCTTTTTTTTTTTTTTTTTTGAGAAGATAAACAAAATAGACAAACTCTTAGGCAGACTCATCAAGAAATCAAGGGAGAAGGCTCAAATCAATAAAATTAGAAATGAAAAAGAAGTTACAAAAAACAATACAAAAATGCAAAGGTTCATAAGAGACTACTATGAGCAACTATATGACAATTAAATGGACAACCTGGAAGAAATGGACAAATTCTTAGAAAAGTATCACTGTCCAAAAATGAAACCAGGAAAAAATAGGCAATATGATCAGAGCAGTCACAAGCACAGATATCAAAACCATGACCAAAAACATTCCAACAAGCAAAATCCTAGGGCCAGATGTCTTCACAGTCAGTATCAAACATTTAGAGAATAGCTAACAACTATCCTGCTCAAACTCTTCCAGAAATTTGCAGAGGAAGAAAATCTCCCAAACTCATTCTATAAGGCCACCATCACCCTGATACCAAAACCAAACAAAGATATAAAAAAAAAAAAAAAAAAAAGCAGGCCAATATCACTGATGAACACAAATACAAAAATCTTCAATGAAATTCTTGTAAACAAAATCCAACAAAACATTAAAAGGATGATACACTATGATCAAGTGGGTTTTATCCAAGGGATGCAAGGATTCTCCCAAATATGCAATTCAATTAATGTGATATACCATATTAACAAACTGATAGTAGAAAGCCATATGATCACATCAATAGATTCAGAGAAAATTTTCAACAAAATTCAACACCCATTTATGATAAAAAACTCTATAGAAAATTGATATAAAAGAAGCCTACCCCATCATAATAAAGGCCATATATGATAAACCCAACCAGAGAAAGAACTGCAATGAGAAGTCATGGCACAGCAACTAGAGGGTAACCTCTGCTCACTACAACTAGACAAACTAGCAATAAGGACCCAGCATAGTCAAAAATAACTTAATGTTAAAAAAAGGACAGTTCTTTGAAGAAATGACTGAGACTAGGGGTGAGACTGTAAATATATGAGCCAGGGTAATCTTAAATTATGAGAAAGTAAAGAAAGTAAAGACAACTATCAAGATGTCCAAACTGATAAAAATGAGTGATTACACAGTTTTATCTGTATATACTAGCAAATAACAATCTGAAAAGGAATTAAAAAAAAAACAATTCCCTTTCAATAATGTCAACATTAATAAAATACTTTGCCATGGATGTAATGAGGATGATAAGACTGGCACACTGGAAATTATACAAGATTGCTGAAAAATACCCTAAATACATGTACAGATATTCCATAGCGATGGAAAGACTTAAGTTGGCAATACCATGTAATGCATCTTCAATCTGAAATGAAGATTCAATATGAATTACAAAAGGCTGAAAGGTTGTTGCTAAACCACAAAACATGCCAGGATTCTTGGCCTTCAGAGGAGAAGAGTTCAATCCAGGGCCAGTGATGAAGCTTGATCACTCAGAGGTTTTGTGTTATAAAGTTTTATTAAAGTATAAAAGAGATAGAAAAATCTGCTGACATAGACATCAGAAGGGGGAAGAAAGAGTACCCCCTGCTAGTCTTTAGCCAGATGTTATACAGCCACTAGCAGTCTGCTAATTAAAGAAAGACAATGTCTCAGAGAAGGGCACCAGGCCCTTCACCAGCAACATGCATTGAGATAACATTGGCAGCCAGTGAGTCATCCTGTTAGGGGAAGCACACTGATTGAAACCGCCCACCCTGGCCAGGCACCATAGTAACCATTTGCATGAGTTGTTTTATGATAGGAGATCCTGATAAGGAATACGGAACTAATAAGCCACCACCAACCAGAAGAGTTTGAGAAAGGTCAAAAGGAGACACATGTCCGTCCACTTCCCAGAATCCCTCTCGCTAGCATCCATCTTGGCTGGGCGATGCGTGCACCAACAGGAAAGACTCTGAATTAGAATGATTGGTCAAAGACCACCCGGAAACTAATCCCATCACCATAAAACCCGACATTGCGAGCCACGCAGCAGAGCAGTTCTCCTGGGTTCCATTACCCTACCGCTCTCCACCCGGGTGCCCTTTCCCAATAAAGTCTCTTGCTTTGTCAGCACATGTATCTCCTCAGACAATTCATTTCTGAGTGTTAGACAAGAGCCCAGTTTCAGGCCCTGGAAGGAGTCCACCTTCCTGCAACAATCCCGGGCGATAAAATGATTGACATGAATCTTGAAGACAGGCAGATTTCCAAGCAAATATATAGTTTTATTAACATAGATTAGGAGAACAAGGTATGAGTAAAACATACTGGTTTGTCAAGTCGGTTCTGAGCCTTTAGGGGCAATCGACCTGAAGACAGAGTCTTGGGTAAATACATAGTACATTAACATAGCTTAAGACAAACATTTCCATAAGAAAAGTGCATTGCTTAGCTCAAGGTCTGAGAAAAGTTAAATTCAGGTGGAGCCAGGAGTCGTCATGGCAACACAGAATTTTCAGAGAAACCTCCTTTTAAATTTGTATCAAGATGGAGAAAAATTGGAACATTAGTTTCTTTCCTCCTGCCTCTTAAGAGAGAGGTAAAAAAACGTCTGACACTTGCAGCCTATTTTCTCTGTCTGGAGACCCCTGGCCTTCCTGCCTGTTACCCTCTCCAGGCCTGTAGGAAGCAATACACAAGCTGACCCTAACATACACGTGGAATGACAAGGGACTCCAAGGAGCCAAAACAATCACATGAGTCTGCAGTTCAAAGGTTCTCTGGTATGCTGTGCTAAGTCGATTCAGTCACGTCTGACTGTCAGAGCCCGCCAGGCTCCTCTGTCCATGGGAATTTTCCAGGCAAGAATACTGCAGTGGGTTGCCGTGCCCTCCTCCAGGGGATCTTCCCAATCCAGGGATCGAATTCCTGCATTGGTAGATAGGTTCTTTACCACTAGCACCACCTGGGGCAAAAGTGCCTAAATTGAGATCAGGGAAACCCAGTTAGGAGAAGGGACTCAGAGACAAGGAAGTGAGGGAAGGAGATTCTTAGCCACATTCAGAGAAGCCCAGTAGGTAGTTCTGCAGGTGGAAGAGGAGGAGGAAGCAGGCTGGATCTGTGTAGAAGATTAAAGAGGGAACTAAAGCAGGGGCCCCCAACCTCTAGGATCTAATGCCTGATGATCTGAGGTGGAGCTGATCAAATAATAGAAATAAGTGTTCAGTCACTCAGCCATGTCCAACCCTTTTGTGATCCTATAGACTGTAGCCCACAAGACTCCTCAGTCCATTGAATTCTTCAGGCAAGAATACTGGAATGGGCTGTCATTTCCTTCTCCAGGAGATCTTCCAGACCCAGGGATTGAACCCGGGTCTCCTGCACTGCAGGTAGACTACCAACTGAGCCACCAGGGAACAGAAAGAGTGCACAATAAATGGACTGCACTTGAAACATCCCAAAACATTCCCCTACCCCTGTCAAAAAATTGTCTTCCAAAAAAATTCCCGAGGTCAAGGAAGGAACTTCAAGTGTACTCAGCCGTCCCAGGTTGCTGGCTTAGGGATATGCTGAAGCAAGGGTGTCCCAAGAGGTAGACCCTCCCTTGCGTGGGGTCCTCAACAGACCTCCGATAGCCTTGGTGATGATTGGAGAGATTTGTTTCATTTTTTTTTTAATATCCTTGTGGGATAAACTTAAAACTTAGCAATTGTTACAGCCTTCCTAAGAAAAAATGTTCTTTCTTTACTGATCCATGAAGTACCAACTATGATGATCACTGTTCTAATATACCTCATAGTGTTGCTGACACTATGGATATAATTGTGTGAAATTGAACTTGTTCAATAAAAATGATGAAGCATCTGCCCTGTGGCCAGCACTTTCCAAGGGTTGGGGAGGAAATGAAATACTCCATAAGATGCACAGCTGGTAGGCACATTCTTTAAAAAAAAGCCTTTTACATTTCCACCAATAGTTTAGTCTCGATGTCAACACTTGCCAATCAATGACCATGCTGGGTAGGAAGCTCATTAAAACCCAGGAGCCAGGGTTCCTGGAAGGATATCCCATTCTCCCTTAGACAGTCCTCCACCCTCTCTGGGTCTGTTTCCTCATCTGTAAAATCATGGACAACTGAATATAATTCATTCCTGGAACCCAAGCCTATTGAGAGGGATGGGAAATATTACTCCAAGGCCTGGATGATAGACCAGATTTAAAGAAAAATATGTCATTGCTGCTTTTCAGTCAAACAGAAAAATACAATGAAGGAAGGAGTCCCTGGCCCTAAGGGATTTGCCTAGGGGTCTAGTCTGAGAAGTTCTTACACATCAGGAGATGGCTCCAAGCTTGATTTCCACAAACAAGAACATCCATGCAAAGGACAAGCCTGCAGAGCTCTGTAACCATCAGCCACAGGAAGAGACTGCCTCCCTACAGCCAGCAGCATTTACAAGTGACCTCCTAAGGCCTTCACCAAACTACAGGAGCACCTCTGGGCTTTCTGTTTCCCTCACTTTTCTGACTCTTTTCTTTAAAAGAAAACCCACACATTTCTTCATAGACTGCCACAGTGTAAGGAAAATAGGCCTTCAATTTTTAGACTTCAATTTGCAAAAAAACTTGGAGCTTTTTTTTTTAATTAAAAATTTTACACGTTCTATTTATTCAGTTCTAAAACACCACACTTATCGCACAGGGTCCCCATGGAAAGGCCCCCTCTCAGCAAGACAGCCACAGATTCCACCATGAAAGGGCAGCAAGGTGCCCTCCTCCCTTCTTTTCTTCCTGGGTGTCCACCAGGTGTTTAAATCCATGCACCCTACTAAGTTTCTAGGGTGTAATTCGTGGACCCTTACCTTTCCCATCCCAGCAGGTGGTCAAGGGCCTGCTGGGCTGCAAAGTGCCAGAAGCAGGGCTGGGCCAGCTGGCCAGAGTAAGGGTTATGAAGTCCCTGCAGGTGAAATCACCAGGCAGGATAAATCCCTTGGACTTCCAGCAGGCACTAGGCTGCTTGGGAAAACCGTGCAGGTCTGAGCTTTATGCGAAGGGGTAAAGCAGTAAAGGCCTTGATCCCAAAGGCAAGGCCTTTCTGCAACCGCCAGGTTAGGGGGCTCCGAGACTGTGCCAACAAAGAGGGTGGAATACGTGGTTCCCTGCTCCACCGAGTCCCAGTTCCCTTACCTGTTGTCCGCACCCCTCTGCTCTGCTCATTGGATGCCGATCAATGGGGACCCAGGAGTGCACGAAATGGGCTCTTCCCAACCATAATGGCGACCCCTGAGAGCACAACCAGGACCCTCTGGCCTGCTCCCGGTGTGCCCCCCCCCCCCCCCGCCCCACCACCACCACGCGCTCCTGGTGCGCCCCGCCCCCATGCCCACTTCCAGGAGAGGCCCGCGGGCCTCGCTACCACCTCCAGGTGAAACACAAGGACAAGCAAATCCACCGCACAGAGACAATCCAAGCTTTTTATCAGCTGATCTGTCTATGATTTAGGGATAAAACTATGACTACAGAAAGGAAAGATGACCTGACCTAGGATGGCCATGATATTCTATAAAACCAGACAAAATTGGTTACAAGGAAACTTCTTTTTTTTTTTTCTTGGAAACTGTAAAGCTGATTCTTTTGCATATGCAATTAAAAACAATTAGCTTGTTACAAAGGCCTGCCTAGGGCAACGCTTGAAGTTAACCCTTGCCACAGAATTCAACAACTTCCCTGGAGGCTCAAACTGTAAAGCATCTGCCTACAATGTGGGAGACCTGGGTCCAATCCCTGGGTTGGGAAGATCTCCTGGAGAAGGGACTGGCAACCCACTCCACTATTCTTGCCGCCACCCCCCAAAAAAAACGGCTCAAAGAAATATTTTAAATCTCAGACGGAAAAGTAGAAGATCTTTGGTCTGTCTGTCTGGATTTATATATGTCTCAGTGTGAGTCTTCTGTTTTTTGATAATATTGCTTAAGTCCTGAGTACTTATTTAAATGGTCTCAAGAAAAGGAAGCCCTTACAACTGAAACAGTTGGAAATACAAGAAAACATTGAACCTAAATGAATTTCAGATTCACGTGAACTGGGAAATAGTCAATATTAAATATATAGTATTTTTTTTTTCGCTACTCTATTATAGACATGTCTAAGAGTCATTAACATTAAACACAAAATTTTCATAGTGCCCAGGTTTATTATAAGTTAAAAATTGCTATATTGTTATATCTGTCACAAGCTTGTCAACAAGAAAGTACCTCTAAACAACAAAAAAAAAAACATAAAAAATGTAAATATGATATGAACTTTTAGATAAACTATTAACAATAATTATACTTCAAAATATCTATCTATAATAGTCTCGATTGAAGGCAGAGGAGAAGGGGATGACAGAGGATAAGATGGTTGGATGGCATCACTGATTCGATGGACATGAGTTTGAGCAAGCCCCTGGAGTTGGTGATGGACACGGAAGCCTGGCGTCCTGCAGTCTATGGGGTCACAAAGAGTCAGACACGACTGAGCAACTGAACTGAACTGAACTTACAATAGTTTCTCCAGATTTTGGTTACTTGAGTTTCTATCGTTGTGCTAAACTAAGTGATGACAGTGTATTGAATAGCTAGGTCATTTTCAAATAAATTAAGGTTCTGAAACATTCACTACTTGAAAGGACCTCCCTCTTACACAAAAACAAAAGAGATTTTTGACTATCCATGAATAGTGTCTGGTGCCATCCTGACATGTTCAGTGTAAGACAACATTTTTTTTTTTTTTGTATTATCACTGATACATATGTTCACCAGTCTATAGAATGACAATATAAAAGTCAGTTCTTGGTTGCTTAAGGGAAATGTGTGACTTATTATTAAAGAAGGTATGAGGAATGAAATCGCATTGTATGAAGGAAAACAAAGTAGTTCTGTCTTACAGGTGGCAATTTCAGGATGGGAGAAACAAAGGAATGGGTACAGAATGGGATAAGGAGGTTTTATGGAAAGTGGACCCCCAGAAAAGAGTTTTGTGCCTAGAACAAGTTTTCTTGAGATGTTGAACTGCCTTTGCTAATGGATTTTAAGTTTTTTACCTCTTAAGTGATCTGTTCTAGGTTTACATTTGAAATCTTTTGTTAACTTTGGCTAAGTGGAGAAGTATTGTCTCACGGTGACTTATGTGATCCTACCTGACTATTATAAACCTTTTTGATATCTATGAACAAGCCTGCATAAATAATTGACTTCTAGCTAACTTTGGGATGCTTCAGAGCGCCCCTGAGACCTCCCAAAGAGAGATATTAAACAATCTGAGTTCATTTGGCATGTTAAACTACATGGAAAGTGCTGTCAAAAAGAGTGATGAATCTTCCCAAGTTATATTATATGGTGGATGTTACTGTAAGGTATAATTTGGGCTGAGGCAGAAAAGGAGAGAGAGATGGCCTTTGTAGTTGGGCAGCGGGTGATAAGTCCCAGATAGATATAACCGGCCTCGAGCCTCAAGGTGGGACCTAAAGTTCGGTTTTTCTTTCTCAGAAGTTAGATGATTCAGCAAGGGCCTTTGAGACTGCTGTTTTCTTTTCTAGGCCCAAAGACTCCTTCATTTACTGATATAGGTATCCTAGAAATTATGTGACATCCATGAAAATCTGATACGTCCTGACAACCATGAAAATCTGATACATCCTAGTAAAATGCTGTCAGTTATAATTCTAGTTATCATATTCAAGTGATTCAAGTCACAGCAGTGACCAGACTACTTTGTCAATTTCTATCTAATCAGGTTTTAAACATGCCTTCCATGATTTCACAAAGATGCCTTTGCAAAAATACTGCTACTTCAAATTATACGTGGAAAAGACTTTTCTAAGCTTACTCATAAACAATTTTGTTTTTTTTGTTACCTGGTAAGCTGGTACCAACATCCGCTGGATCATGGAAAAAGCAAGAGAGTTCCAGAAAAACATCTATTTCTGCTTTATTGACTATGCCAAAGCATTTGACTGTGTGGATCACAATAAACTGTGGGAAATTCTGAAAGAGATGGGAATACCAGACCACCTGTTCTGCCTCTTGAGAAATTTGTATGCAGGTCAGGAAGCAACAGTTAGAACTGGACATGGAACAACAGACTGGTTCCACATAGGAAAAGGAGTACGTCAAGGCTGTATATTGTCACCCTGCTTATTTAACATATATGCAGAGTACATCATGAGAAACGTTGGACTGGAAGAAGCACAAGATGGAATCAAGATTGCTGGGAGAAATATCAATAACCTCAGATATGCAGGTGACACCACCCTTGTGGCACAAAGTGAAGAGGACCTAAAAAGCCTCTTGATGAAAGTGAAAGTGGAGAGTGAAAAAGTTGGCTTAAAGCTCAACATTCAGAAAACGAAGATCATGGCATCTGGTCCCATCACTTCATGGGAAATAGATGGGGAAACAGTGAAAACAGTGTCAGACTTTATTTTGGGGGGCTCCAACATCACTGCAAATGGTGACTGCAGCCATGAAATTAAAAGATGCTTACTCCTTGCAAGGAAAGTTATGACCAACCTAGATAGCATATTTAAAAGCAGAGACATTACTTTGCCAACAAAAGTCCATCTAGTCAAGGCTATGGTTTTTCCTGTGGTCATGTATGGATGTGAGAGTTGGACTGTGAAGAAGGCTGAGTGCCGAAGAATTGATGCTTTTGAACTGTGGTGTTGGAGAAGACTCTTGAGAGTCCCTTGGACTGCAAGGAGATCCAACCAGTCCATTCTGAAGGAGATCAGCCCTGGGATTTCTTTGGAAGGAATGATGCTAAAGCTGAAACTCCAGTACTTTGGCCACCTCATGTGAAGAGTTGACTCATTGGAAAAAACTCTGATGCTGGGAGGGATTGGGGGCAGGAGGAGAAGGGGACGACAGAGGATGAGATGGCTGGATGGCATCACTGACTCGATGGACGTGAGTCTGGGTGAACTCCGGGAGATGGTGATGGACAGGGAGGCCTGGCGTGCTGCGATTCATGCAGTCGCAAAGAGTCAGACACGACTGAGTTACTGAACTGAACTGAACTGAAGCTGGTACCAGACTGGAATTTAGTCTCCTCTCTAGGTTAAGAGAACAAAGTTTCCTTAGAATGCAGCTTTCGATCACAGATGATGAATTTCTTTACCTTTCAGTGATTTATATTTGTTTTTATCAGCTGTTTTTTACTTTGGTAAAGAAAATAAGCATTATTTAAGATTATGGTTCATGTAGGATGAACCAAGCTTTCCCCACTCCTGCAAATTCCCTTAAGCCCTCAGATTCTCTTCATGGGACGAAGGTCTCACTGAGCTGATCTGCCCCTGATATTAGAGTCAATTTGAGCACGAGTTTGTCTATAATTTAGGCATGAAACTATGACTACATAAAGGAAACTATGACTACATAAAGGACTTTTTGATGCAGGATGGCCATGATATTCTTTGGACTTCAGAGAAAATTGGTTAAAATGAAACTTTTTCCCCTTGGAAACTGCAAAGACAGTTCTTTTAGCATATGCAATTGAAAACATCTAGGTTGTTAGGTCAGTTTTAATTCCAGTCTCAAATAAAGGCAATGACAAAGCATTTTCAAACTGTCACACAATTGGACTCATCTCACATGCTAGTAAAGTAATGCTCAAAATTCTCCAAGCCAGGCTTCAGAAATACGTCAACTGTGAACTTCCAAACTTTCAAGATGGATTTAGAAAAGGCAGAGGAACCAGAGATCAAATTGCCAACATCTACTGGATCATCAAAAAAGCAAGAGAGTTCCAGAAAAACATTTATTTCTGCTTTATTGACTATGCCAAAGCCTTTGACTGTGTGTATCACAATAAACTGGGGGAAATTCTGAAAAAGATGGGAATACCAGACCACCTGACCTGCCTCTTGAGAACTCTGTATGCAGGTCAGCAAGAAACAGCTAGAACTGGACCTAGAACAACAGACTGGTTCCAAATAGGAAAAGGAATATGTCAAGGCTGTATATTGGCACCCTGCTTCTTTAACTTACATGCAGAGAACATAGTGAGAAACACTGGGCTGGATGAAGCACAAGCTGGGATCAAGATTGCAGGGAGAAACATCAATCACCTCAGATATGCAGATGACACCACCCTTATGGCAGAAAGTGAGGAAGAACTAAAGAGCCTCTTGATGAAAGTCAAAGAGGAGAGTGAAAAAGTTAGCTTAAAGCTAAGCATTCAGAAAACTAAGATCATTGCATCCAGTCTCATCAATTCATAGCAAATAGATGGGAAAACAGTGGAAACAGTGGCAGACTTTATTTGGGGGGGCACAGAAATCACTGCAGATGGTGACTGCAGCCATGGAATTAAAAGATGCTTATGACTTGGAAGGAAAGTGATGACCAAACTAGACAGCACATTAAAAAGCTGAGACGTTGCTTTGCCAACAAAGATCCATCTAGTCAAGGCTGTGGTTTTTCCATATGTCATGTATGGATGGGAAAGATGGACTTTAAAGAAAGTTGACAGCCGAAGATTTAATGCTTTTGAACTGTGGTGTTGAAGAAGATGCTCGAGGGTTGCTTAGACTACAAGGAGACCCAAGCACTCCATCCTAAAGGAAATCAGGTCTGAATACACATTGGAAAGAATAATATTGAGGCTGAAACTCCAATACTTTGGCCACTTGATGCGAAGAGCTCACTCATTTGGAAGTTGCTTTGATTTGCCTGTGAGTGTGGGAGCACAGGGCCTCAGGGGCCACTGCCACTGAATCATGACCTCCAAGCAAGCTCATTCCAGCTGTGTGACACTCAGCACGCAGGAGACTGGGAAAGCTGTCTTCCTTGGAGGAAGGAAAGGCATCCACAGAGAGTGAGTTTTCAGGCCTCTATTTGCAGCAAGTGTTTTGCTTCTCAGACGTCAGACCTCCAGGCCTGCTCCAAGGGCCTCAACTCCAGAGTCAGGGCTGTGTGTCTCCCTGTACATTCCAAGCCTTGCAAACACATTCCTGGGTCAGAGTGGTGCTGCCCATGAGGAAGAAGGCTGCGGGAGTGTGTCTGAGGGGGCGGGGTGCCATGCTGGGGTCACCTGGTCGAGGGCACCTTGCACATCCAATGGGCCCCAGGCGAGGAGTTACGCACCAGCCCTTTGCTGGAGATATCCCAAAGCGAGGAACAAAGCTAGCTCTGTCAGAAGGAGGAAAACAGCAATGGGACGGATTTTCAAGCAGTTGCTAGGTCACACTGTGTTAGGGCTCCCTGGGAGAGACATGCGAATTTTGGCCCCTAGGCCCGGTATGCAGGGGCGTGCACATGGTGTTTTCCCCGCAGGATCCAAGAATGTTCCAGACAGACCTAGGCTCACTAGCTGTTGCTAGGCCACACATTATGCTATACTTATTGTTAACAGTAAAAATACTATTGGAGCTCTAATTAATTTTTTTTTCTTTTTACTTGCAATGCTAGTGATAGAACCAATGGCCGATATCTACATCAAACAGGAGAAACGTAATGGAAACTAAACAATTTTATGTAATAACATTGCCGTGCTCCTATACAGTCAAATGGACATTCAAAGGACATGATTTTCTGAATCTTTATTTCAGAAAGTTAGAATTGGATGCCTGCAAACAATAAAACTAACAATATATCAATACATAATGTTAATAATATACAGCTGGTCATTCTTTTTCCTATTCTACCACAGCTAACTAACTGGAAGTCAGTTTTAGTAACTACTACGAACATAAGACCCTCATCAATAAGAGAAGATATATAGGAAAATCCATAATATATCTAAAAAACATCAAAGATAAAATGATTAAAAAAGAATACAGTGACATCTTAGTTGGTATAAGAAACAGGATGATTATGAAAGCAAAGCCCATGATCACGTACAGGCCATGGAAGCCTGTGACTGTCACGAGTGTTGACTTCTCCTTCATCTGAGGTTGTAAAAAGTGCTTTGTAAAATCTTGAGGTTTGCAGCAGTTGTAACCTCTTCAAGAGACTGCAATCAAAAGGGTTTCTAGAATATCCTGATGATTTCCATTTACCAGGCTGTGGTGAGCTCAAGCAATACATACTACAGAGGACAGAAGATAGACATGTTTGGAAGTGGAAATGACTTCTACTGCGTTTAGGGAGAAAGGGCATGTTGCTACTCAGCCTAGTACAAGTGTAGAAGAAACACCTCAGTGATTCAACCTTTAAAGACTCTATACAAATGACAACGATGGGTAGCAATAAACCTTCAGAAGTGCCTTCTCAGACCTCCCGTCATAAGCACAAGCATAATAAAAACACTGAGTTTTCATGGTCTCACACAAAATTAGACTCACTTATGACAATGGCCGGAGAGGCTCCTATAAGACATCGGGGCTGGGATTTACTGTAAGAGGCACATCGGTTTAGTGTATTGCTATGTGTTATGGAAATATGTGTCATTGACAGGGTGAAGGCATATTCTTGAATAACACAACAAATAACACTACAAATTCAAGGAACATGGCTACAATGACAATAGCTAACTTCATGATGCCTACTACTTGGTAGAGCTAGGATTGCCTCTCCCATGAAGTAATTCAGTGGCCAGCTGTGATATTAGCCATTAGTTTCTCACTGTAATTTTCACTTAGAAACCGAATCTAATACTTTCCATGTTTACTAGCACAAGAACAGTGAAAGATCCTTGTAGAAGAAAGTCAGACAGACATGCTTCTGTTTTATCACAGAAGCTGGTTAGGACCAGTCCTGCTCACAGACAGATTGCTAATTCCAAATTTATCGACAGTTATGCAGATATTCTTTACCAATTGAGCCACCAGGGAAGCCCTAATAGCTCAGTTGGTAAAGAATCTGCCTGCAATTCAGGAGGCCCTGGTTTGATTCCTGGATTGGGAAGATCCCCTGGAGAGGGCATAGGATACCCACTCCAGTATTCTGGCCTAGAGAATGCCATGGACTGTATAGTCCATGGGGTCACAAAGAGTCAGGCACGATTGGGCCACTTTCACTTTCACATGTGGATATTATATAAAAAAAAAATATGTGGTAACAGATCTAGTACCTTTGGCAACCTAACGAATGAGTAATATAAATATGAATAATCAACTTCGTCCTTCATAGTTATTACCATCCAGTATTTGCTTTGAGAGCAGTTGAACTACTCATTGTTAAAGAGAAATAATCCCTTCCTCTCTGAAACATTTGTGAACCACTCAGTTGGGTGTGGTGAATAAAATACTTAAGAATCTAATACATAAAAATGCAATAGGCAAAGCACATTATTTTTTTGCTCCCTTTCTCAAAGGATGGAATATTTTGTATTTGCCCTGATTTTATATCTTGACTTCATGTACAATTATATATTGATATTTTTAGTTTAAATACAATAGGACTAAAATATTGATATAATACTAATAAATCATGTTGGTATGTGTGGTTGTCACATACGATTCACAGGAGATTTAAATTCAGTTGTCAACATAAAGGATTAATGCTATTTAGCTTCTTCATGAATCTATACCATGAATGAAGAACTTTTCTCAACATACTTCACTAAGGGAAATACAAGGATGATAGGCATAATACTATGCTTCAACTCATGGATTTCTAAGCATTGCTCACAATACAGATTTGATTTTCAGCATTAGGGTTCTTTCAGTGTCCTTGAACAGCATTTGTTTTTCTGTATACAGAAGAAAAACCCCATAAGTATCAAACTTGCTCACATAAAACGAGTGTATGAATTGTTATCTTCCCGACCTAAGGATCAAACCCACATCACTTGCATCTCCTGCACTGGTAGGCAGATTATTTACTGACTGTGCCACCTAGGAATCAATATACATTTCAAGAACCACTGTCATCAGCTACTACTGTTCATGACCAAAGTAGGAGAAAGAACGTTGGAAGAAGTACTCATAAGTGTACTCATAAGTACTCGTAAGTCAAGGAACTGTTATACTGGGTACTCCAGTTATTACTGGGACAAGTCAGTTCCTCTAATGATGATGGGTATAACAAAAAATTATTACAAATTCATGGGATGCGATGTCTACATGATAAATGTCTTCCTCTTATGTTACTGCTTCAGGTATGCCTACTTCAGCATGAAATACTGCACTTCAAGGGATGCCTGCTATTCCTGCTCAAGCAACAGATACTGAAGTGCAGATCATTGTCCTTTGTTGAAAATAATCAGCAGTTTGTCAACATATGTAACATGCCAGAGCAACCCTTGGGAAAGAACTCTAAAAACAGGTTAGGTCCTCTTTTTGCCAAGCCCTGCCATAAAATACAAATCAAAAAAAGAAAAATAGCATCGGTTTTGTCAGGACTTCCTCACCTTTTCTTTCTGGATGTTAGGAAGCAGACATTGAGGCCAGATGACTGCAGGATTTAATTGTGAACTAACATTGAGTGGGGTAGAAGCTCATCACTCTAGTAAGAATGCAGCTCAATTAAACTGTTTGACTTTCATTCACTTCATGTACATAGAGTTCTATAATCCTTCGTTAAGGAATTAAATAAGTTATACTTCCTTACACCTTCACAATCTCTTGGTTTACATGATTGTAAACTTCTAGTCCAGCACTTATAAAATGAGTGTTACAGGTAGTAATAGTGCATAAATGATGATAAGCAATGACAGGAAGTTTATTTACTCTCTGTTTGATTTTTTATATGATTTTTTTATATTTTTACTCTCGATTTTTTATATGATCAATCAGTGAAATATACTTACAGATGTGAACATTTTAGTGGCATGTATAAATACACATTGAGTAGTGCTATGAAAACTCATAGTGTTGGCACAATAATTATCATGGCTATTATGTCTTTTTCATATATTCCCTTTGAGATTCTGTTTCATTATACATTATCATAAGATATTGAGGTCCTTTAATGGACCGGAACCTGGTGGTTTGGAGTCGACCAATAAGAAAGTAAAGGGAAAAGAAAGAGACTGATATTCCTTGGTTTACGCAGAAAGCCAATAAAGCCCCTGCACGGGGCTTGCTCTGTTCACGAAGGCCTCAGGCGCCCTCTCGATGGGGTGAAGGCACAGAGAGCCTTCTCAAGAGGGTCTTAGAAGGCCGGGCAGGAAAGTGAACTCAGAGAGCCTCTGCACTCTAGGGGATCAGCCTGGAAAAGAGAGAGGGGGAGAGAGAGAGACAGCGAAAGCAAGACACGGGGACCAAAGCTCTGATGAGCAAAGGTGTTTTAATCAACATGGTGTGGGCATATATACTGTAGTTAGTCTCAGCAAAGATAAAGATTAAAATTCCAGACTTACAAAACATAGGCGATCCATATTAAAGAGAGACAGAGTTGTAAACAATCACTTTTACCGTATGGTTCACAAGAAGGAAGAGGGTACTGCCTGGATTCCTCAGCCTTGGGGAGAGACTTGCCTCTCCTCTTAATTCCTGAATATTCAGGAATTAATAAGGAACAGAGAATTCCTGACAGATCCAAAACAGCACACAGGAAGCCTCCTGTTAAATGCTTCCTGACAATAAGATATTTAGTACAGTTTCCTAAACTGTACAGTAGGTCCTTGTGGTTTCTTTCATATATAGTACTATGTATTTGTTAATAATTCAAACAAAAACAGGTACACAAATATTCATAGTGACATTATTCACAATAGCCCAAAGGTAGAACCCATTCAAGTGCCCATCGGTCGGTGACTGAATATGCAACACAGGGTATATTCAAAAGCTTGAACAGTATTCTACCATATAAAAAAATAAACTAAAATGGTGCTGCCACTGTGCAAGACATTACAGAAATTACTCCAAAACTAACACATAGGATAAATATGTATTTCAATTCTAATGCATGCTATGTACCCAAAAGATTTGGGAAAAGGGGCTGAAAAAATGCATATTTCTGCAGTCATATTCACAACAGCATGATTCACATTGGCCAACAAACAGAAGCAATCTATGTGTCCATGGCAGCCAATTCCATAAACAAACTGGTATACACACAATGGAATATGATTCAGCCCTTAAAAGTCAGTAATTCTGACAATGCTACAATGTGGATGAACCTTATGGTCATTATATTAAGTGAAATAAACCAGAACAAAAGAGGACAAACGTTCTGTGATTCCACTAGTATGAGATATCCAAACAAGTCAAATCCAAAGCCAGAAAGAGCAGAAAGTGATTCCCAGGGATCGAAGAGAGTTCATGTTTCATGGACCCCACCCAGTTTCCCTTGGGGAAACTGACTTCCCATGAAATCTCCAAAACCAATTATACAAATAATTGGAAGCCATATCCAATCAAATGAATGTAGACATAATTTTACAATTTACACCAACCTCACTCAAACTTCTCAGTAGACAAAAGGCAAAATTATATCTATGGTATCTCAGCTTTGCTTAAAACTGTGTCTACAGTACCTCAGTTTTGCTTATGAAATTTAACAACAACAACAAAAAAAAGACACTAAAGTCTATCCAAAAAAGGATATAAAACATATATAACATGAACTTTAAAAAATTAGAAATTTAAACTGTGAAAAACCTTATTCACAAAACTTAAACACAAGCCACAGAAAAATATATTTACAAAATACATATCTGATAAAGAATTGTACTCCAACATACCAAAAAATCAGGAACATACAACCTCATTAAAAATGTATAAATCTGAACACCTGGCCAAAGAAAATATACAGATAGTAAATAAGCATATCAAGAATACTCAAAATCATATATCATTAGGAAATTACAAACTAAAATGACAGTGAAGTAACACTGAACACCTATTAGATCCAGTAAATTCAAAAAAGGGGGGGCAGGGCTTCTCTGGTGACTCAGTGGTAAAGAATCTGCCTGACAATGCAAGAGACTCAAGTTCGATCCCTTACTCAGGAAGATCCCACATGCTACAAAGAAATTTAGCTGGATTTTTCCTCAGCTAAACAAGGCTTACCTGTGACCTGAACACTACATGTCTAGTACTTAGTAAACAGCTTTGAAAAAGTGTCCAGACAAAAACTATCACACAATTATACACAGGAGCTCTACTTGCAATAGCTAAAAACTTTCAAATATCAGGATGTCTTCGGTAGATGACTGTGTAAGCAAATTGGGATACATCCAAAGTGAAGGGGAGCAAATACTACCCACAAAATATACCCCTTCAGCATGAGAATTAGTTGGACTTAATTAAGTTTTCTTTTTTTTTATTTTAAGAGGACACATGATCATCTCTGAAACCCAAATTCGAGACGGCTCTTCTGAGTCACATTTATAAGAGAAATCTCATTTCAAAGGAATTCTCTGTATATATCAGATAGAAGGATGACAGTCTTGTGAAACTCTTTTTTTATCAATAGGGAAAACTAAGACGTGAATCTGTACAACAACCATACCCTTTCTTTCCTTTAGTTTTATTTTTTATTATATATATATTTTTTTTATTTGGCTGCACCAGGTCGACCTTCACTGAGGCAAGCCAGATATTTAGCTATGGCATGCAAACTCTTAGTTGTGGCATGGGAGACCTAGTTCTCTGATCAGGGATGGAACCTGGGCCTCTTTCTTTGGGAGTGTCCAGTCTTAGCCACTGGACCACCAGGAAGCCCCTGTTTTGTTTTTAGATGAAGACGGTATCTAAGGTGATATCTTGGGCCATTTCAGTCACTGAATCAGTTTCCTGAGTTTCTCCAAAGCATGCACAAGGTGCACATTATTAAACTGGTTTGCAAAACAAGTAAAGGTCGTTCATACTACAACACTGTATGCTTAAAAATATGTAAATGGTAAATGGCATGTTATTTATTTTTAATTACTATGGGAAAAAAGAATGCAGTATTGATACATGTTACAAAATGAATAAACATTAAAAATATCTTTAGTGAAAAATTCCATATAGAAAAGCCCACTCAGATCCCATATTCACCATGTTTGCTTTACATCCACAAAGTTTGTCCAAATGACTGAAAATCTCAGTAACAGTCTAAAAAAAAAATTGGATGAGAATGGAAAAAAAGATACATTCATACAATTGGACAATTGCTGAAAGTGGGAAGTGGGGTTGTAGATTACATTATAATGTAGAAACTATATGATTTCCTGATTTTGGAGATTATGTGCTGGTTCCACAGGAGAATGTGCCCATTTTGGATAAAACACATGGAGTATTTTAGGTGTTGTGGCAAATGTGAGTACTTTTTTACCATTATTAAGAGTTTTCTGAACATTTTAAATTACTGAAAAGTAAATTACTTTTCAAAACAACCATGTAAATACCACAAAAGAAAATCAGATCAGACAGGCTTGAAACTTTTTTATAGAGGCCAAGACTTACCCAGATCAAGTTCAAGGGAATTGTGATGCTCATTGTCCTTGTAGGAGTCCACATGGAATTTACAAATAAAATTTCCCACATAACTTCACAAAAAGTTGTTAGAATACATTCAGTAAAGTTGAATAATTTGGGATCAATTTACAATCATATAAAATACTACAATTTACAATCTGAATCGATATATGAAAATCAGTTGTGTTTCTATACACTAAAAACAATCAGAAACAAAAATTAAGAAAAAACTTAACCAAGGACATAAAAGACCAGTAGTCAGAAAACTAGAAAGCACTGATAAAGAAATCAAAGAAAACACAAATAAACAGAAAAATATTCCATGCTCATGCACTGGAAGAATGAGTTATTAAATTGTTCATTCCAACCAAAGCCATCAGCAAATGCACTGCAATAAAAATATAATATCCAATGGCATTTTTCATAGAAATAGAAATATTCCTAATAATATTCTGCAACAACTAAGGTCCCTGAACAGCCAAAAAGACTCTGAGAAAGAAGAAGGAACCTGGAGGCATCTTCCTCTCTGTCTTCAAACTATATCACGGAGCTGTAATAACCACAACAGTGAGGAACTGGCACAAACACAGGCACAGGGACTAGAGGAAAAAATAGAGAGCCCAGGAATAAAGCCTAATGTATGTGGACAGTTCATGAAAATCAAGCCAAGAACATGTGAAGAGGAAAGGACAGTCCTTTCAAGAAACAGTGACAGGAAAACTGGCCACCTACACCAAAGAACATCACTGGCCATCCTCTAGATCATACAGAAATCTAACTAAAAACCCACCGTTTTGCACATGGAGCTTTTCCCTCCTGAGTCCTCTGAGATGGACCTCCAGTCAACACTCAGCTGGACACAGGAAACGTCTACTTCGTCCTCATTTTTCCCTCTTGCAGTGCCTCCTTGCTGGTGGGCACTGAGACAACCCCACTCCTCTCAGACTGGACGCAGCCCCATTATCCAGAAGCCTGAGCCCTGACGGTCCGGAGGAGACAAAGCTCCCGCCAGTTGGTCACCAAGCAGAGTCTGAAGGCAAAGCGTCCTTGTCCCGCGGGTCAGAGGGGTGTGGGCCGCCAGAGAAGAGCTGGCAACACCACGCTCACAGACCCCAGAGGGCTCGCCCAGAATCAGCTTTGCTGTGAGCACTCAGACTGGAAACCCAAATTGAAACAGAGCCAAAAATCTCCATGACCCTGTTCAACACATGGCCAGGGAACAATTGATTAAAAACCATACGGAATGAAAGGAACATAAACACAAACTTTGCAACTGATGCCACATTTCAATTAAAAACGATAAACATTTTAGAAAACAACAAAAGATCTACATGATCTTGAGTCTGGTGATGAGTTCTAAAACACAACAAAAAAGCCAATATACAAAATGTTTTAAATAAATTAATTAAAACACTGACTTTTAAAAATGTATACATTCAGTCTGCAAAGGACCTTACTCAAGAAAACCAAAGGACAAAGTATAAGGGGAACCACTAACCAAAACCACCTGCCCATCTTTGCCGGGCACCAGAGAAAATACTTGCAGGAGTCATCTTACAACAGGAGGTCCTGGATAAGGAACAAGGAACTAACAAGCTACCACCAACCAGAAGAATTCAGGAAAGATCAAAGGAGATAGGAGACTCCAATCCATAGGTCTTACCAACCTCCCAGGATCCTCCTTGCTAGAATCCACCTTGGATGAGTGATGCATATGCCACCAGGAAGGACTCCAATTCAGAATGACTGGCCAGAGACAAACCAGAAACTAATCCAATGCCCAAAAAACCTGAGACTGTGAGCCACGTGGCAGAGCAGTTCTCTCAGCTTCCCTCACCCTCCTGCCCTCCACCCAGGCAGCCCTTCCCAATAAAACCTCTTGCTTTGACAGCACACGTCTCCTCAGACAATTCATTTCCAAGTATCAGACAAGAGCCTGCTCTCAGGCCATGGAAGGGGTTCCCCCTTCCTGCATCAAAACCACAAACCAGGAGAAAATATCTTCCAAATGTGTATCTGTGCAGAAGGAAATGGCACCCACTCCAGTATTCTTGTCTGGGAAATCCCATGGACAGAGGAGCCTGGCAGGCTACAGTCCAACAGCAGGGCATTTTTGAAGAGAGGAAACAATCCCAGGGAAGTTGAGGCACTCACCAAAGACCCCAAAGCTTTCGATGGCACAGCCAGAACTGAAGCTGAGCACTCCCAGCTCCCAGGCCTCTTGATACTGGCCTCTCTCACCAGATAAGGGTATGGCATACTAGAATCTAAAACATGACTGAGGGCTTCCCTGGTGGCTGAATATTAAAGAATCTTCATGCCAATGCAGTAGATGTAGGTTGAATCCCTGTCCATGCTGTGGAGCAGCTAAGCCCATGCACCGCAACCACTGAGCCTGTGTTCTAGATCCCGGAAGCTGCAACTACTGAGCCCATGAGCCACAGAGCCTGTGACCCACAACAACAGGAGCCACCACAGTGAGAAGCCCACACACCACAACTAGCATAGCCCCTGCTCGCCATAACTAGACAAAAGCCCACACAACGAAGACCCACCACAGCCAAACATTAATAATTAAAATTTAAAAAATGCATATCAGATAAAGAATTTGTACTCAAATTATACCAAGAACTCTAGAGCAAACAAACCCATTAATAATTGGTAAAGAGTGAAACAGACACCTGGCCACAAAGGGTACACTGACAGTAAACAACCATAAAAAAAACATACTCAAGATCCTTGTGGGATGTGTGCACAGCCACTTTTGGAAGACAGTCTGACAATTTGTTCCAAAGCTAAACAGACTCATCTAGGATGCAATACTACACCTCTTGTATTTAGACAACAGCTTTGAAAAACTGTGTTCAAACAAAAACTAGCATAAAATAATGCACAGTAGCTCTATTCTGGGTTAAAAATTGGTTAAAAACTGAAAGACATCAGAATGTTCTTCTGTAAATGAATTAATAAGCAAATTAGGGCACATGTACATCAAGGGGAGCAGAATATGCCACCCCAAGTTGTGTCTTTTTGACATCAGGAAAATTCTGGACTGACATTTAAAAAACAGCAGATCCAGGAGAATGTTTGAAAATGCCCTTTTAGGAATTAAATTTACATTTATTAGGGAAATCTCCACTTGTAAGGATTAAAGAGAAGAGGAGGAAAACCCCAGTGCTCAAGAGCATTGAACTCTTGAAATGGAGAAATGTCTTGAATCTGCACCTGAAGAAACCCATGGAAACTTCTGTTAGTGCTGGAACCAGTGAGCTCTGGCCAAGACCCAGCTGCTGACTCGGGTCACTCTTCTGGCCAGTCTCTCACTCAGTTTGCTCTCTTAGAGTTTGCAAATATTACAGTACACCAACAAGTGTTTTTTTCAAGATTTATTAGCAAGTGCTGTTCGAAAGAACCTAATTTGAGAATGTCAATGCCTCTTGACCACCCCGATGTGTGGAAGTCCACTGTCGCCTCCTGCAGACTTCTAGAACGTGCAGTTCAACTTTGCCATCTTATTACTGCTATTATCACATGTACTGATATGACTTCTGTATTATCAGTGGTTGTACGGGGGTTGGGAGGCTGGTTTATAATTTAATTCATACCTGCTTACCTACTTTACCTGCTTACCTGTCTCATACTGTCATACTTCCTTAACTTCGGTGGTCATGATACTTTTAACATTGGTGGCTATACCAAAGAGGACCACAGCTAGGAAGGCATACAGGCAACCAAAGACCATTCTCAAATAAATGACTGGATCTTACTTTGGTGCTACTGAGCGTATTCCTCTTACAGTGGGTCCACTGTCCATGCTCCCTCCCTTACCTCTGCTTAAGCAGGACGGAGGTTTCCAGCCTGTATGGCAATGGCAATGCTTTCTATTATTGCAAACTCCTCTATTGCATACCTTAGGGTCACAGTCATAATTTATTGCTTCTAGAGTGGCATTGCAGCTGTTATGAAGACAGAACTTCCCAGGAGCACAGGGGGTACCAGTTCTTACATGACCAACATCAGTTATTCCTGGGGAACAGTGGATACCTAATTCCCAACACCGAGTACCTGACACCTCTGACTGAAAGAGTGAAACACCTTCCTGCAACTGGGGAAGACGAGTGACATTGACACACTGAAGCCTTCCACACTTTTGGTCTTTGGGACTACAAACCTGGAAACTCAAAAACCTATCATCTCTTATACAATGTCCAAATTGTCTGCCTCTGCTATTTATTGTATAGCATTCATTGTTACCATCACAAACGTATCTTCCAAAGATTTCTCTGCAGTGCATAGTGCGGTCAGTGCAATTGCCATGATAGCAGTAGCCTTCTTCAGTACAGGGCATACCATCCTGCATATAAAAATCTGCCTGACATTGATTGGTTGTTCCAAAACAGTACTCTGGAAGATCACATACATTCCATATTGGTCTGCAGAGTGTTCCAGGTTTAGATTATGTACAGTTTGTACAGCATCGCCCTGTTTTACAAATAGCACGTCTCTGAAACTTAGAGTTCTGTTGACAGCATTTGTTGTTTTAACACTGCTTTAAGGAGCCACAGTCACATTTCTCCCCAGCCTCCAGTATAGTGTTTACACAACGTGGTTTTGTCAGACTTTCATTAAAATAATGCACTGTTAGGTTTAACATACAATGGCCCCTCATTCCTATTATGTTCCTCAACTGTGAAATGGAACAGTTACTGAAGGAATCTGACAAGACTGGGTATATTGTCATGAGGCAGGCAGACCGTTTCATGCCAAAGCAGGTGGCATTATCATACCACAGACTCACACTTCTCCAAGTGAGTTGTGTTGTTACAACAGCTAACATGTAATAATGCCGTTGTAAATAACCAACAAACAGTAGACTATTACTATCTTGATATACACTATACAGTTGTGGCTGAAATTGACCTTGTCACAGTCCATCAAGATTCACCATGAAAGACGTAGAGGGATATATAACTGGTATCAAATTGTGTCCATGATAACAAGCATATGCACTACCTGGGACATGATAATCATTCATGGCAACTGGATCTCTTGCAGTGTACAGTAAGACTGCAATGAGATAATACCTTATAAAAAGAGCTTGAGAGAAGGTGTCCATTATAGTAGTCATACATCAGGAATTCTACACACTTAGTTACATTATTATATACATGATACATTGAATTAGAAAACTGAGCAAATCCTCTTAAAGATCCCTTATGTGTTGCAAAAAACCTAGGACTAATCCTAGGGGCTACGCCAACATGCACATCAGAGAGCAGTGGCTGCCTGTCCTCCTCATGTTCTGTGTTCCGGTGTAAATGCAGGTCCTGTCGCACTGGCATCTGCCACGATCTGAGAAACCACATGTTCAAACCTTTCAGAATCCTTGAGGGGTTTGATTTCGTAGGTAAGGTCATCCAACTTCATGATACCTTTGAGACCCCCATAGCAAGTGTCCAAGGTGACCATGGACAGAGGAATCTCCTCCAAGTAGCCGAGGTAGTAGTAGTCTGAGGGGACGAAGGGGTAGTCCGTCTGGAGCGCTCCTTGGTCATCCTGGGTCATCAGCGGCAGGCGTCAGGGCCAGAAGAGTTTCTTGTGCCACAGGTGAACCACGTGCCTCCGGCCGCGAAGCTCAGGCTGTAGGAGAGCCGGCCCTGCTCGCGGGCGCCCTTGCCTTGGCGCTGCTCCCTCTGGGGGATCACCACCTCCACGGAGCCATAGCGCCACGAGGGGCGGCCGGCCAAGCCAAGCCGGGGACAGGGGCCAGCGCCACTCAGAGCACCAGCAGCCAGCCCACGGCCCGCAGGGCGAGCTCGCAGTGGGGTCCCAGCGCCGCCAGCTCCGCACCTGTGCCGCGGCAGCTGCAGGTGGACCAGAGGGGCCGTGGGGCGCGTCTCCCGGCGGGGTTAGCGAACAGTCGCAGGGAGGGGCAGGGGTAGGTCCGCTTGTGAACTCAGGTGGGGCCGAGGCGGGGGCCTCCAGGGGCGGATCCGGCGCGCGACCTGCACTTCCCCTGAGGGACCAGCACTTCCCCCGCAAGACCAGAACTTCCCCAAGCGGGACCAGCACTTCCCCCGTGGGACCAGCACTTCCCCAGCGGGACCAGCACTTCCCCAAGCGGGATCAGCACTTCCCCCAGGGGACCGGCACTTCCCCAGCGGAACCAGTACTTCCCCAGCGGGACCAGTACTTCCCCAGCGGAACCAGCATTTCTCCAGGGCACCTTGAACTCCTTCAGAGTCCTCCACCCGCTGTTCCCCTGATTGCCAGACTGTGTCCCCTGCAGCCCTGGGGAGGACAGAGGCCGCCCTGACCCTGGAGGCCCCAGAGCGTCCCCCTCCAGTCCTTGTTGGAGGGGCTCCCCTGGACGGTGGGACGTTCCTCCCCCCTACCCCACCTCCCAGCTGGAGACACCGGGACTGTCTCTTGGCGCCCAATGCGAGACAACAGATATTTCACTCTTATGAAAATTCTGTACTTGTTTTCAGGGGAGGAAAAAAATCTAGTACCAGGTCATGACCAGAAGAAAAACTGTCCTGGGTCTCCAGACTCTGAATATTTCCCTTTGAAGGTTTGAACATACTCCAGCCATTTAAACCGAGCGTTTTGGGGGATGGACTCCCGGGGCAGGATGTTTACTCCTTGCCTCATCTGGCAGAACTCCGTGGCCGACCCCTCCACCACCCCCACCCCCCCACCACCCCCGGCCTGCCATCCTACCTGGGCCTGCTTGTCCCCAAGGGATATAACCAGCGGGCTAGTTTCTGCTCTGATAGCCACAGACTGAGATGCTGTTTCACTTCCACGTTAGGGTAATCACAGAGCACAGAAGGTAACTGAGCCACAGAAATCTACTGATGAAGGAGGAAACAGAACAGGCTCTATCTTGAAAGCAGGACTCCATCTTGGGCTGGACTGTGGACTTTGAGGTATATGCCCAGTATCTACCAAAAGGACATACCAACTGGGAAACCAGGCCCCCGGAAGGAAGAGCCCCAGGGCTCTCCATTGCCTAAAAGAATACCCTAATTATCTGTGTAACCGAACAGAATCATACATTCTATTATGCTTATTCTATTATTAGGCTTATCCTTATGCTTAAGGCATAAGAACCACGGGTTAACTTTGATTGTATCTTTCTTTTACCTTTGTTCGGACTAGTTTCAGGGAATTTGGGGAGGTGGGTTTGAGGTTTTTACAAAAACTGATCAGGGTCCTTGGCTAAGAGGAGACTCTGCCTTGGGCCCGCTGGTGTAATAAACTGCACTCCACTATCTGCATTGTCCTGAGTGAGTTTGTTTCCCGGAACACATGGCTACAACACTTATGCTTCCCTTTCCCCTTTGTCCTGTGCTCTCCCAGGCTTCACTGTAAGTGCCCAACTTTCTGCACTCTCATCAGAATTCCCACTGACCTTTCAAATGTTAACTCTACCCTTTTGCTTTATACCCTGTAAAGACAGGTCCTCTTCTCCCTCTGCTCAGCACTGAATCGTGCCCACACACACGGCTTTTACTGGTTCGCTTCTCCTCTCCTTCTCCATCTTCTCTCTGAGCCCTTTTTCTACTTACTCTAAAATTATGTCCAACAGTCTCCTTTGCTGCCTGTCAGCTGACAATGGACTCTGGACTCATGTTTTCATCCTTTCTCTTCCATTAAAGCACTTTCCTGGGCATGAAATGCTTCTGAAAGCCCAGGGCAGAGGCCCAGTCCTGCAGGTGTGCCCGGCCCTCCATCGGGCCCTCCAACCCAGGGCCACACCTGTTCTGTCTGCCCACACATCATGCTGCAGAGTCCGGCTTCCCTGTGTGTCCCCAAAGCTAGTATCATACACTGAGGGGCCTGATACTACCTTTTAGTTTATCAAATGTGCCTTGGTTATGTTGTGAAATATTCCCTCGGTACCTTTTTGGGGTGTTGCACAGCCTGAGATCTCAGTCCCTAAACCCAGGCCCCAGCAGAGAAAGTGAGGAGTCCCACTCACTGGGCCCCCAGGGGACTCCCTCTCTATACCAGTTTTGAAAAGAGAGTTTACCTTGAGTAGAGGTGGCATTTTGTCAAATGCTGTTGCTGCATCTGTTGAGATGACCCTGAGGAGTCCCCATCACCTGTTTAGGGTAGATGGCCCATTCAGACTTGGTGAATTTAGTGTGCTGAGAATTCATGCATCCGTATAAAAGTTTCACACAAGACTGTGAGTGTCCATGCTCACCGGGTTAGTGGTAAATCCAGCATGGAGGTTGTAGACAAAAGTGAAAAGTTCCTGTTTCAGGTGGGCAACTCTGTGGCTCGGGTTCCCAGGCTGAAACAAGGAAAAGTTCCTATCATTTCAGGCTGGCAGCTCTGTGCCTTTCTCTTCCTTTATCCCTTTCTTTCAATTTTCAACTCTTCCTTTCTCCCTTCCTTCCTTTCCCATATACATGGAAATTTGTATCCCTAGGAGAGAATCCACAGAGATTATCTCTTACCTTCCTTTTTTGTATGCACAGAAAACTGTATCTGAGATATATAATCCACCAGGACTTGATGCTCACCACTCTGACCTCCTATGACAGAAAATCCAAAAAAGAATAGACATATCTCATAGATACTTTGCTGCTGCTGCTAAGTCACTTCAGTCGTATCCAACTCTGTGCGACCCCATGGACTGCAGCCCACCAGGCTCCTCCGTCCATGGGATTTTCTAGGCAAGAGTACTGGAGTGGGGTGCCATTGCCTTATGAGTACCTGAATCAGGTGGCTATATACGACAAGGATCAGAACATTGCAGATCGACTATACTGCAACATAACATCGCATGGTATTAAAGAGAAGGAAAGAGAAGCAGTGCCTGTTTTATTCCCCCTGACCTCTCTGACTGGGGCTGCTACCCCATCTCTGGAGCCTAAGCAGCCTTAGGTCCCACTGCTGCACTGGGGTGAGTCTGACACAGCCTGGCAGGTGCCCTTCATTTAACCCTTTTTAAACACCTACTGTCTGCTATGTTCAGACCAGACTCCCCAGCGGAATACGGGCCTCCAGGGACTTGGGAGCAAATATTACGAGCCATGCACATGCCCTGGTTCTGGGCATTCCAGCTCAAGCCTCCTTTCTGGAGTGTAGCCTCCTAGACACCTAAGAACACACAGCAAGGTGCTGTGGACCCGGTAGTAATTAGTCCAACGTGTGCGTGTGTGTGTGTGTGTGCTCACGCGCACACGTGTATGTGTGATTCAGCTTTATGGGGAAACAATAAAGAAGCACAAGCCCTTAGGTGTTTGCTCAAGTACAATTCACTCTAATCCACAGCCCAGGATGCTGACTTTCCCAGGAACCAGAGACATGCTTTAAAAAGTGCAGTCGCCTGTAAACATTTCCTGTAACTACAACTTGATCAAATAGGCTGACCAGCACCTCTAATTCACAAAGCCTGGGGTTTCTGTCAATGACAGCTGCCCTCAGGAAATCTCCCAGGGTGGGGGTTGGAGAAATAAATTGCAAATGCAACAGAGTTTCAAGAAGCCAATTGCCACAGTAAATTTTACTCACACCAAGTGCAAACCTCCACCACAGGAGTAGATACATAGCATCCCTAATTGCTGAAGGAATACCAATCAAAACAACAATGAGAATTCAAATCCCACCAGTCAGACTGGCCATCCTCACAAGTCTAAAAACAAATGCAGGAGAGAGCCGGCAGGTGAGGTGACCCCACTGCATGTTCAGTGGAAATGGACTTGACAACAGCCATTAGAAAGCACAGCCTCTGCGTGTCAAAACAAAAACAAAAAAACCTCTCAAGGGAGCCAGTCCTAGAATCAGACATCCCCATACCTGGGCCAATATCCTGAGAAAGTAATCATTCAAAAAAACACTTGCACCCCAACCTTCACTGCAGCTCTACTTGCAATAGCCAAAACAGAACCCACAAAATGTCCACTGACAGATTCAAGGTTAAAGAAGATATCTTACATGTAGACAATGGACCACCACTCAGACGTGAAAAAGAGCCACTGAAATTATGAAATTATGTCACTAGTTGCTAGGAGGATGGACCTTGAAGGATCATACACTAAGTGAAATCAGCCAGACTGGGGAAGACAATAGTCTTTGATGTCCCTTGTGGGAAAAATTTTAAAAGTGATACAAAGAAACTAAGTTACAACCCAAAAAGAGACTCTGAGAATTCAAACATAGAGGGTTCCAGTAAAAAAAAAAAAAAAAAAAAGGCAGGGATAAATTCAGAGGTAGTGATTCACATGTACACAGAAATTTGTAGGTGCGATAGATAATGCTAAAGGATTCTCTCTTTCCTCCCTTCCATATGTACACAGAAATCTGTAGGTGTGATAGATGCTCAAGAAGGACCTGGTGTTCAGCGAGGGGAACTTTGCTTGAGCTTCTGCAATAATCTCTATGGTGAAAGAATCCAAAAGGAGCAGATACACTGTGTATATATGTCATAACGGAATCAGGCAGCGGTACACTAACAGCAAGCACAAAACTGCAAACTGGCTGCACTCTGACATAGCTTCAACATGAGAGTAAAGAGAACCAAAATAAAAAAATCAATGCCTAATTTATTCCCTGCAACCTCCCTGATTTGGGCTGCTATCCCATCCATGGAGCCTGAGCAGACTTGTGTCTCATGTTTGGACTGGGGTGGGGTTGAGAATACAACCAAAATATTTTTTAAAAGAGAGGTAACCTTTTGACTTTGACCCTGTAAGGTACAATAGCCAAGACTGGGAATCAAATCAATTGTAGAAGCACAGCTGAATTGATACAGACTATGGGGTACATGTTAGCATATTGAAAAACAGAGACATTAATTTGCCAACAAAGGTCCGTCTAGTCAAGGCTATGGTTTTTCCAGTGGTCATGTATGGATGTGAGAGTTGGACTGTGAAGAAAGCTGAGCACAGAAGAATTGATGCTTTTGAACTGTGGTGTTGGAGAAGACTCTTGAGAGTCCCTTGGACTGAAGGAGATCCAACCAGTCCATTCTAAAGGAGATCAGCCCTGGGTGTTCTTTGGAAGGAATGATGCTAAACCTGAAACTCCAGTACTTTGGCCACCTCATGCGAAGAGTTGACTCATTGGAAAAAACTCTGATGCTGGGAGGGATTGGGGGCAGGAGGAAAAGGGAACGACAGAGGATGAGATGGCTGGATGGCATCACTGACTCGATGGACGTGAGTTTGAGTGAAATCCAGGAGTTGGTGATGGACAGGGAGGCCTGGCATGCTGCAATTCATGGGGTCACAAAGAGTCGGGCATGACTGAGCGACTGAACTGACTGAACTGAACTGATGGGGTTCATGTACACAATGCAATATTTCTCAACCATAAAGAAGTAGGAAGTAATTCCAAGGCAAGCCACAGGAGAGAAAGTAGAGAGATCATTTCGAGTGAAGTAAGGGACGCAGGATGAGACACACGTTGGTATCATATAATATCACCTCTAAGGGTTAAGGTTAGATGGATACAATTGAACCTCATGCCCAGAGACAGAGGCTCACAGACTTAGAAAAGAAACTTCTAATCACCAAGATATAAAGATGTGGTACATGGAGAAATGAGTTCCTTCAGACTAATATATGCACACTACTATTTATAAAATAAATGACCAGAACCCACTGTATAACACAGGGACCCTTACTCCATCCTCTGTAATAACCTATATGGAAAGAAAGAAGCTCAGAATTTATTAATAGAAGTGATACTAGTTGTAGTAGAAGGAAAAAAAAACCACCCATAAGACTGTAATTCATCTATATACTGCAGTTCAAATGATGAGATAAACACAGCAAAAGCAAAAAAGAAATGCTGACTCTCTTCCCCTCAGGACACAGTGACCTGGACTGGTGTCACATCCTGGGGCCTGGTTGGCTTGGGTCCCAAGGCTGGAGTGTCCTGGGGCTGAGGGAGCTGGGGGCATGTGGCAGGCAGTGTGCCTCCACGGTGGACCTAGAATACCTGTTGCCCTCCAAACGCAGGTGGGATAATTTAAGGGATTGGAATTAACATATACACATTCAGTTCAGTTCAGTTCAGTCACTCAGTCATGTCCGACTCTTTGCGACCCCATGGACTGCAGCACTGCAGGCTTCCCTGTCCCTCACCAACTCCTGGAGCTTGCTCAAACTCATGTCCATCAAATCGGTGATGCCATCCAACCATCTTATCCTCTGTCCTCCCCTTCTCCTTCAATATTTCTCATCATCAGGGTCTTTTCCAATAAGTCAGTTCTTCACATCAGGTGGCCAAAATATTGGAGCTTCAGCTTCCGCATCAGTCCTTCCAATGAACACTCGGGACTGATTTCCTTTAGGATGGACTGGTTGGATCTCCTTGCGAAGGCAATCTCAAGAGTCTTCTCTAATATCACAGCTGCTGTTGGTGCTGCTGCTAAGTCGCCTCAGTCGTGTCCAACTCTGTGTGACCCCATAGACGGCAGCCCACCAGGCTCCCCCATCCCTGGGATTCTCCAGGCAAGAACACTGGAGTGGGTTGCCATTTCCTTCTCCAATACATGAAAGTGAACAGTGAAAGTGAAGTCGCTCAGTCATGTCCGACCCTCAGAGACCCCATGGACTGCAGCTCACTGGGCTCCTCTGCCCATGGGATTTTCCAGGCAAGAGTACTGGAGTGGGGTGCCATTGCCTTCTCCGACATCACAGCTCAAATGCATCAATTCTTTGGTGCTCAGCTTAATTTATAGTCCAACTCACATCCATACATGACTACTGGAAAAACCATAGCTTTGACTAGATGGACATTTGCTTTTTAATATGCTGTCTAGGTTGGTCATAGCTTTTCTTCCAAGGAGCAAGCGTTTTTTAATTTCATGGCTGCAGTCACCATCTGCAGTGATTTTGGAGCCCCAAAGAATAAAGTCTCTCACTTTTTCCATTGGTTCCCCATCTATAATATATATCAAATAGATGATAAAAATACTTACTGAATAGCATAGGGAAGTTTATTGAACACACAATCATCTATATGTGAAAAAGAAACCAAAAGAGAATAGAAAAGTGTCCATGCATTAATATAACTGAATCAAGTTCCTGTACATCTGAAACAAACACAACATTAGAAATCAATTACATTCCAACAGAAAATATCAAGGAAATTACAGTTAAAAAAAAAAGTGCACCACGAAGAAGTGTTGCCGCCTTGTGGCTGTTTACTGTAACAACACCATAAAGAGCTGTGCTGCTGGGGATTTAACATTCACAAGGATTCAAGGCTTGTAAGTTGTCAACTAAAAAATACAGTCACAACCTGAAAGTAGAAAGCTATTTTACTTGGTGGGAATGTTTACAACTCCAAGCCTGGGAGACCACATCTCAGTAGCTCTGAGAAAACTGCTCCAGGGAGGCAAGAGGGGGAGTCAGGCTACATACAAGTTTGCAAAAAAGGAAGCGGGCAGTCTGAGCATCAAAGGTCAGGCATCAAGTTAAGGAATTTGGCATTCTTTGTATGGGAAGATGCAGGCCTCTGGGCTCATTGCATTGGTTCCTTATGCACCTCAGCTGTCTGGGGCCGACCCTGTTTCCTTGTTCACCTTGCTTCTTGCATTGCCCCAGCTCCTCAGCAGTCACCATAAGGGAGGAAGCATCTGCTGGATCTCAGCTTGGGGAGCCCTCATCATATTTGGAGGCCAGAAATTGCTGATGGCTGTGACATGTCCTGTTTATTAATATGGTAGGAGATATTTTCATTTCACAAAGTAAAAAAACACCTGCCCTCCTAAGGCATGGAGAAATGCCTAAGGGTGGTCATTGGAAAAAGAATTCAAAACAAGGCAGGTATTAATGAAGCCAATTTCAAAAAGTAAGTTTAACTTATACCCTTTAAAATAATCACAAGAAAAGATGTCAACATCACTAATACAGAAATGTGAACCTAAAGTACGGTAAGATATTGAAGGAGGAAACAGAACAGGCTCCATCTTGAAAGCAAGACTCCATCATGGGGCCAACTGTGGACTTTGAGCTATATGCCCTGTATCTATGGAAATGACATACAAACTGGAAAATCAAACCCCCTGCATGGAACACCCCCAGGGCTCATACCTAGACATTGTGTTATCTAAAAAAGAAATACCCTAATTATTTGTGTAACTGAATAGAATCATAAAATATATTATGCTTATTGGGGTATGATCACAGGCCTATTGATAATTGTCCACTGTTAACTACCTAGGCTTAAGGCATATGAATCACAGGTTTAAGGTGTATGAATCATGGGTTAACTCTGATTATATCTTTCTTTTTCTTTGTTCAGACTAGTTTCAGAGAATTTGGGGATATGGGTTTGAGCACATACACTTAGGGTATATAAGGTTTTCACAAAACGGGTCGGGGTCCTTGGCTAGGAGGAGACTCTGCCTTGGGTCCACCAGTGTAATAAACTGCACTCCACTATCTGCATTGTACTTCTGAGTGAGTTTGTTTCCTGGAATGTGTGGCTACAACAGTATTACATCACACCAGTCAGAATGGCCATGGCCAAACACTCTAAAAACAGTAACTGCTAGAGAGGGTGTGGAGACAAGGGAACCCTCCTCCACTGATGCTTGGGATGTAAATTGGTAACAACCAATATGGAGGACATTGTGAAGCTTCTTTCAGCCATGAAAATGAACATGAGGTTAGAATACTCCCTAACACCATACACAAAAATAAACTACAAACAGATTAAAAAATCTAATTTTAAGGATGGATACTATGAAATTCTTGAGAAAAATATAAACAGGACACAATTTAACATGAATGCAGCAAGTTCTTTGTGGATCTACCTCTTAGAAAAATGAAACATAACCTCAAATCAGAAAATGGGACCAAATTAAACTTAAAAGCTTTTACATTCCAAAAGGAAACCCTCAAGGAAAGACAAGGACAACCCTCAGAGTAGGTAGAAATAATTTGCAAAGGAAGAGACCCACAAGGAATTCATCTCCAAAACATGCAAACAGCTCATGAAGCTCAATCTCAAAAATACATACAAACCAAGACCAAAAAAAAAAAAAAAAAAAAAAAAAGGTGGGGGTGCAAAGATTGAAATGGATGTTTCTCCGAGGAAAGTCTACAGATAGCAGATAAGCACATGAAAAGATGCTCAGCATCACTAATGACTGCTGCTGCTAAGTCACGTCAGTCGTGTCCAACTCTGTGCGACCCCATAGACAGTGTCCCACCAGGCTTCCCCATCCCTGGGATTCTCCAAGCAAGAACACTGGAGTGGGTTGCCATTTCCTTCTCCAATGCATGACAATGAAAAGTGAAAGAGAATAATGACTAGAGAAATGTAAATCAAAGTCCAATGAGGTAAGCACTCACATTCATCAGATTGGCCACCTCAAAGCATCTCAAAGAATAAATGCCAGAGCAAATGTGGAGAGAAAGTAGCATCCTGCACTGTTGCTTGCAATGTACTTAAGAGAATGTGTGGAGGGTCATTTAAAAATAACATACAAGTGTTGCTGGCCAAAATCTTGGCTTTCTCAGAATAAAAAATTATGGAGACAGAGCTTGGAGGATTTAGAAAGGTGGCTTCACTTCTCAGCCAGTGGAGTGGGGAACACAGTAGCGCCCCGCCATGAGGAGTCTGGAGGCTTATATAAGGTAAGAGCGCACAGTGAGGGGCTGGTGATAAGGGACAGACATATTAGAATCTCCCCCAGAACAGTCACAGGCTGGCGTCAGTAACCCAGGAATGGAGTCTGGCAGTTCGGAGGCTCTGCAGCCTTCTTTCGGATGTGTAACTACAAGGGGCAGGGTGTGGTTAGGATAAGCAAAGGACTTTGGGTGTGAAGTGCAGCTCCTGCAAAGTTAGGGCACAGAAAAGCCTGACCTGCCTCTTGAGAAACCTATATGCAGGTCAGGAAGCAACAGTTAGAACTGGACATGGAACAACAGACTGGTTCCAAACAGGAAAAGGAATACGTCAAGGCTGGATATTGTCACCCTGCTTATTTAACTTATATGCAGAGTACATCATGAGAAACGCTGGGCTGGAAGAAGCACAAGGTGGAATCAAGATTGCCGGGAGAAATATCAATAACCTCAGATACACAGATGACACCACCCTTATGGCAGAAAGTGAAGAGGAACTAAAAAGCCTCTTGATGAAAGTGAAAGTGGAGAGTGAAAAAGTTGGCTTAAAGCTCAACATTCAGAAAACGAAGATCATGGCATCCAGTCCCATCACTTCATGGGAAATGGATGGGGAAAGAGTGGAAACAGTGTCAGACTTTATTTTTGGGGGCTCCAAAATCACTGCAGATGGTGGTTGCAGCCATGAAATTAAAAGACACTTACTCCTTGGAAGGAAAGTTATGACCAAACTATATAGCATATTCAAAAGCAGAGACATTACTTTGCCAACAAAAGTTCATCTAGTCAAGGCTATGGTTTTTCCTGTGGTCATGTATGGATGTGAGAGTTGGACTGTGAAGAAAGCTGAGCACAGAAGAACTGATGCTTTTGAACTGTGGTGTTGGAAAAGACTCCTGAAAGTCCCTTGGACTACAAGGAGATCCAACCAGTCCATTCTAAGAGAGATCAGCCCTGGGCATTCTTTGGAAGGAATGATGCTAAAGTTGAAACTCCAGTACTTTGGCCACCTCATGCGAAGAGTTGACTCATTGGAAAAGACTCTGATGCTGGGAGGGATTGGGGGCAGGAGGAAAAGAGGACGACAGAGGATGAGATGGCTGGATGACATTACCAACTCGATGGACATAAGTTTGAGTGAACTCCGGGAGTTGGTGATGGACAGGGAGGCCTGGCGTGCTGTGATTCATGGGGTAGCAAAGAGTCGGACACGACTGAGTGACTGAACTGAACTGAACTGAAAGCGAACTAAGTTACAGACATGCAGAGATAGGAGCAGCCAAAAAAAACAAAACAAAACAAAACAAAACAAAAAAAAAAACAAAGTAGAAATGCTCAGGCCTGCTCACTCTGGTCTTTATCTTCTTTGTTTTCAGGAAAGAAACGAAAAAAGAAAACTCACTTTTTTTTTTTTTTTCCTTTTCACTCCAACAAATTCCCCCCTCATTTTATTTCTTCCATATCAATGGAGAAAGGGAAATAATTGTCATTCTTGTTCCTGTCTGGCTGAGGACAAAACCTCAGTTTTGCTCTGTTTGACAATCACCAGCTGTTCAGCCCAGGGGCCGATCTTTCTCCTATTTCAAATTTTCCTTGAGAAACATGAAGCCCAAGAAATCTTTACTGGGGTGAAGGGGGGTCAGGTGGTCAATCTTTCATTACTTCTTCAATGCTGACATTGGACTCATAGACCCTGTGTAAACGGGGTCATGGAGCTTGTTAATTATATTGTTCAAATTTTCTATATTTTTACTATTTTTTGGTAAGTATTTAAGAACCTAAGATAGCAATAGCTAAAAGTGTAAAAGTTTCATATATAGCATATATTTTATATAACACAAAATTCTTAATATAAAAATTCTATATATAATATCAGCATATTTTAGTTCTGTCAGTTTTTGCTTTTATTTTAAAGCTGTGCTTTAGATGTGTAAAAATTTTAAATCTCTATATCATTTTGGTGAAAAGACGCTATTAATCATGAAATAGTAATTCTTTTTTCCTAATGCTTTAAAGATACTTTTTTTATCAATATAGCTATACTATGCAAAATTGTATATTTGCAGTTGTTGGTTATAGATAAAAATTGGCAGTAACAAAAATGTTTAACAATAAAATACTGATATATAAAGGATAATATATTTCATATTTGAAACACTATGCAATTAAATAAAATAGTATTACATATTATAAACTTTATAAAGAAAAATGAAGAGTAGAAAATAACTTGCACTATATTGATACTATTTTTGTACACCTTAGATACATATGTGAATGTATGTAAAGCAAATAGCCTGATATTATCCACCAAGAATGCAATATTGGCTGCTTTGAGGTAAAGGAATTATGAACAGTTTCTAATATATTTTTCTCTTTTAAAAATATATTTCCATGTCAGAAGTTAATTTCTTTTGAATAATGAACATGTTGCTTTCATTAATAGAAATACAATATAGCTTTTTATTTGACAAAAACAATAACTCCTCCCTTATTCTATAGATTTTTGTAGCTAGAGAAAAAGGAATTTTTGAGCTAGAGAAACTCTTGTTTGTAAAAATATTATATTTTAAAAAGTGTCCATGATGCTTTCTTTTATGGGGGCATTTTTTTAAAAAGAAATAAGATGACTACTCTGTTATATAAACTTTAATTTCTAAAACACAAATATCTGGGGACAATAAGAACCTTGCATTCATTTTTTCAGCAACAAAAGTAATGATAAACTCAGAAAGGAATGTGAAATAATGAATTTTAGAAATCCTATTTCAAGCTGTTATATTTCAGAAAGGCAGAGTGAAGGACAGAATTTCAGAAATTCAAATGCAAGAGTTTTTTTGAACCGTGAATCTAGGGAAATCCCCTCAAATTTGAACAGCTAAACGAGAATGCTTTCTTTAGAAAGTATTGTTAGTATCCTCTTCAGAGGTTAAAAGATGAGCAGCAACATGATGAAGCTGTCACTTGGTGGAGCTAGAATACTATGAAATTCCAATATACTGTTTCAGCTGAATTCTTGGGAAAATATGGTTTAATGGCAAGATTTGAGACTAATGCCCCCAGTTGCCAAATATTGGAATATGTAGCCTCTGGGAAAGCCTGTTTTTATGGTTCTTTATTATTGTGCCAGAGTTTAAGTAAATGTCAAATTTATTGGGCACAAATGTCTTTTGCCTGTTGCAGTTATTACATTGTAGTCTTTTTTTCCCCAATAATTAAAGTATCGTTAACTTCAGGTATACAGCAAAGTGATTAAGTTTTACATACATACATGTAAATTCTTTTTCAGATAAATAAACAACAGGGACTTAATATATAGAACAAGGAATTATATTCATCATTATCTTTTTTTTTTTCTTTTGTCCATCATATGAGATCTTAGTTCCCCAACCAGGGATTTAACCTGTGTGCCCTGCATTGGAAGCATGAGTTTTAACCATTGGACCACCAGGGAAGTCCCAGTATAGTCTTTTTATCAAGCTGAATTCAACACTGTAACTCCTTCTACTCCAGGGTTCTGATAAATGGGTATATTATCTACTGATTGGATGATGTCTTAGCTCATTTTTTATGGCACCTAAAAGTCCATGATTATTTATTATTGCTGTGTCATTTACTGTAGGGTCAAAATGGGCTTTTAAGTGGCTTATGATGCTGAGAACAAAATGCTGAATGGGTGCTACACAAGAGTTTGTTGGCAAGTACCAGCCCTGGGGACTCCCTGGGCAGATGGGTATTTTATTTACCAACACTTTGAAGGTAGCATTTTCAGGTAGCCACTAATAAAGGCACTGCAGATGTAGGAAATCCTTCCCAGGTGTAAACTGACCTCTTTTGGAAAACTCCGTATCACAACCTTTCTTACTTTGATCTTCCCTGAATTGAAAAATCAAAGACAGATTTTTATATTTATATTTATGTATGCATAGGTCAGTTTTATGCTTTTATCAAAGTTATGTTTTGCCAACCTTTCCTCTCAGGCAGTGGATACATTCCAAAAGAATTGATTCTAAAATAAGACCAATATCTTTCAAACTTGCAATGTCTTAGGTGAGATAAAACCATTGCATATTCTGACTCTTTGAATGGGATGATGAAATTTATGCACATGTGGATGATTATGACATGTGAAAAAGAATAATCAAGGGTTGTTTTAATGATTTTTAAATTTTCCTTGCTTATAATACTCTCATATCTATATATATTTTTCTTTTTTTATAGAAGACTTGTTATTTTTTGTTTGTTTTTTGCAGTGGGAAGATTTCATTTGACTCTGTAGGTGACCCTTTCTGGGAGAAGCATGGAAATAATTAGCCTTCTATTATTGTTAAGAGAGATCCAGGTTTTGTGGGACTTGACCTTGAAGCCCTATATAGTTTAGTACTCTTTTTATATAAAAGGATACACCATTACAAATGCTGAATTAGGTATGAAAGTCTGCATTTATTTAAAATTGAAAGTGTAGAAAAGCTGAGGAAAAAAACCCTAAAACATCACAAGATCTAGATAAATAATATTTTTGCTAATTAACTGCCAAGACACTTGTGTAGTAATTTTCTGCAGACTATCTTCTGACTCCAAATATTTGCAAGTTTGTTCCTTTCTACTCTTCAGTCCTGGATACCATACCTACGTTAATATCCCTGTATGACTTCTGTCTCTCATCTTAGCAAAATCATGCTGGATAACTCACTACAGTGGGCAGACAGAGCATTTGGAATCCATTTGTATATCAGGATAATACAATCCAATAATAACTGCACAGAGGAGTGACTAAAAGCCACATAAATAACTCCCACTAAACTCAAACTAAATGCATCTTCCACTAAACTCAAAATAAATGTATCTCCAGCTCAACACCCCAAGGCTTTCTGGAAGGGTCTGAGGCAAATGAGAAGCCTGTAATGTAACCTTTATTAGCTCCACAGTAATTCTAGCTTTAGTAAGTTATCCCATCATAATGTACCTCAAGTGGTTAAAACTGTCATTGTCTTTAGGGTGATTAAAAATCTGGAAACCACTAATGATAATGATACAATCAAGGGACATGAAGTTGGGGTAAAAATATTTTTAAAAATCCTTGTGTAAATGAGAACATGCACATAGAAATGTTGACGTCAATATGCTGCTTTTTAAGAATTGCTTGTTGGCTTTAATCAAGCCTGCTGAAGGCAATAAGGGCACTAGGACTTTCCTTTTCTGTTTTTTATTGGAGTATAGTTGCTTGACACAGTTGCTTGTATAGCAAAGTGAATCAGCAACATGTGTACATATATCTGCTCTTCCTTGTATTTCCTTCATGCTTAGGTCACCACAGAGCATTGAGTAGAGGTCCCTGTACCACTCAGTAGGTTCTCATGAGTCATCTATTCTGTGCGTAGCAATGTGTACACATCAATCCCAACCTCCCGATCCATCCCTGTCCCCCTTTTCCCTCCTTGGCGTCTATATGTTTGTTTTTTACTTCTGTATCTCTGTTTCTGCTTTGCAAATGAGTTCATCTATACCATTTTTTCTAGATTCTACATGTATGTATTAATAGACTGTACTTGTTTTACTCTTTCTGAAAAAATTCACTCTGTATAACAGACTCCTGATCCTTCCATGCCTCTGCAAATGGAACAATTTCATTCTTTTTTATAGCAGAGTAATGTTCCATTGCATATCTGTATATCTTCTTTATCCATTCCAGAGCTTTGGTTCTTATTTTTCTGATTCATTGTCATTTGTTCAATATACTATTAGAAAGTATCAATTAAAATTTTGTTTGAAAGGCACAGATACTTTCCTATTATTTAATTTTTATTCCTAACCTATCAGAAAGAGCGGCAACTCCAATAGAGAGATCATCAGTTATTTTACAAAGCTTATCCATTCACATTGTTGAAAGACCCTCCCTTTTAATGATCCAATAAAAATAACTCAGACAAAAACCAGCACAGCTTTGTATCAAATACAAAATTGTGTTTGGCTTGATGCTGTAAGAAAAGCATCTCTTTCCTCCTTAGCAGATGACTATACAGGCCCACCTTTTGTTGAAATAAAGCCATAGTAATCTTAATAGTCAATGCTTATCAAGTGCTGGCGATGAGCCAGGCACTTAGCTAACTGCTTTACATGTGTTCCATGTTTAATCGTCCAGACAGATCTCTGAAGTAGCTACTACTTTACAGATGAGGAGACTGAAGTTTAAAGAGTTTAGAAGACAAGTCTAGATGTGTGCAGTGTAAGTGGCAAGCCTGGTGTCTGATCACAGACTTTATTTTTTAAAATACTTTTATTTATTTATTTGTTCTATTTCTGGCTCTGCTGGGTCTTTGGTGCTATGTGGGCTCTATCTCTAGTTGCATCCAGCAGGGGCTACTCTCTGCTTGTTTGCAGGCTTCTCATTGTGGCAGCTTCTTTTGTGGCACAGGCTCGAGGGCACTTGGGCTTCAGCATTTGCAGCATGTGACTCAGTAGTTGCAACTTTTGGGCTCCAGAGCACAGGCTCAGCAGTTGTGGCACATGGCTTAGTTGCTCTGAGGTACATGGGCTCATCCGGAATCAGGGATGGAGCCATGTCTCCTGCGTTAGCAGGTGGATTCTTTACTACTGAGCCACCAGGGAAGCCCTGAAAATGTAGACTTCAAAAAAAAAAAAAAAAAAAAAAAAACTACCTTGCAATATTGTTTCAGAAGCAATGAAGACATAGCAGGGGAGTTCAAATAACCTATAGATAGCCCTGGAATGACCACAACTTTGAAAAGGGAGAAGCTCTAAATTTAAGAGAGAGAATAGTGAGGAAAAGTCAGTAAAAGTCCAGCACTAGAGTCAAACCATGCAACTTTGTATTAATATCTTGTCCCCAACACTTACTAGCGGGTTTACTCCTGGCAAGTTACTTAAGCTTTCTGGGCTCCACTTTCCCAGTATGTCAAAAGAAGTTAATATGAATAAGGTGTGAAGATTTAATGCAGTGACACAAAGATTTTAAACCAGTGCCTGGTATAGTAACCCTAAAAAAGTTGTAAATCATCACTGTCCATTAATATTTAAGATTATTTGTCCTTCAAAATAGAGTATTATTTTGAGTGATGCTAATGAAATAATATAAAATGATTTCTCTATCTTTCCTACTTTTGTATTATGTGTATTATTTGGTTAAGGACCCTGTAGGTATATTGGAGAGTACATTTATATAATATTTATAGCAATATTATAATATCAATGTAAAAATGCATTCTAGTTTAAAAAAAAAGAAAACCCTTCCCAGGAAAATAAAATTCCAAAAGTTTGTACCTTATTTATACTTCACGTTGATTTTAAAAAAATATTGCCACTATGTGAAAGAATTTCTGGTCCAGGTATGTTTCAGTGGATGTTATGACTTTTCAAAGCTTTATCTACTATTTATGTTATAAAATAATTAATATCTTGTATCTCAGCAGAAACAGTAATATAACATAATGAGAAAAGTTGCATCTCTGATCCTGATACTCTTAATAAACACATTATTAATTTTTATTCAATTTAACTGCAAATAGCTATATTGAAAACATTGCCAGAGGATACATTTCTATTTTAGGGTGACAGGAAAGTAACTCCTGAAGAGTCATAAGCCAGAAACAAAATATAAATTGTATAGTAGATAGAAGAACATGAAAGATTCTGATATCTATGAATAACTGTATTTCCCAGAGGAGTAAACATTAATGGCTTTAATTACGTTATAACTTCTCACAGAGCGAGCTCTTGCATAATAAAAATACCTGACAATGCATTACACTGTTCTTTCCTGTCAGTAATGTAGGACGGTTAATGTGCATGCCATTTAAAGGCGGGCACTCCCTAGATGTAAACTAAGCCCTTAATCAGTGCCAACATGATGAAAAGCCACTCTTATAATTAGGTCAAATTCGATTCTATCCTGACCGTTTTGCATCACCTTGAGGTTTAAGACAGGATTGTTTCTATGGAAGACCCCAGAAGTTTCTCTTAAGAATATTTCTTATTTCACAAATGGTATAAAAATAAACAAATGAGAATATTTTTCTTTTTTGGAAATTTCTTTCTACTGTATTGTTCCTATCATTTACTTGGAGAAACTCTCTGGACATAATCTGGTTTGTGGTTTGATGTAGGGATTTTCTTTTATTTCTTGGTCACAGCATTGGAATTTGTATTTACCCCATCACCATTGATCCAGGAGACTCTGTTAATAGATGCATTATGGGACTTCACTGGTGATCCAGTGGTTAAGACTGCATGCTCCCAAGATGGGGACCTGAACTTGATCATAGGTCATGGAACTAAAATCCCACATTCCCTACATAGTGCGGCCAAAAAAAAAAAAAAAAAAAAAAGGATGCATTTTGAAGTTTCCTTGTGTGTGTGTTAGTTGCCCCATCGTGTTTGATTCTTTGTGACCCCATGGACTGTGGTCCTCCAGGCTTCTCTGTCCATGGGATTCTCCAGGCAGAGATACTGGAGTGGGTTGCCTTTCTCTTTTCCAGGGAATCTTCCTGATGCAGGGGTGGAACCTGCGTCTCCTACACTGCAGGCAGATTCTTCTGAGCCACAGTTTCCTTAGGTAATAATTAAAATGATTCAGAATAATTAAAATAATTAAAATGACTCAGTAGTAGTCTAAAAAATTTCATCAAGGATTTTCAGGTCTCATTGGAAAAAAAAAAATTACTCACATGTTAAATGACTAAGTTCTATATGATTTCTTAATTTATTTTGTTTTTAATAGTTTTAGAGAAGAGGCATCTTAGTTGGGCAAATCTAGACCTCATAGGACTTTCAGGATTATGATGTTTTTATATCCATCTAGTCATCTGAGCTTAGGCTAAACATTTTGCATAATGGATTTTATTGAGATTTTGTAATGAGTCCATCTGTCATCAGACTCACTGTATTTCATTGTGTTGATTCAAATTTCCTGTGATACCTTTCAGAGTCCATTAAGTTCATCCAAAGCCATACATTTCATCATTGACACAAATCAGTCAGGTAATATAAATCAGTGAAGCAGGTGAGGGGCACAGTGGTAAACTAGAGGTTCGTCCTCTGTTCAGTGGGAACAACTGATAGCTGTGTGGTACCCACTGATAAGGTGTGGTACCCACTGAAAGCAGACCTGATGATTCAAAAGATGCTAAAAATCTGTTTCTTAGATTTTTAACTGCAACTGATTTTTTTTAATCATTGAAATATCATTGATGTATAATGTATTAGTTTCAGGTATGCTGTGCTATGCTCAGGTGCTTCAGTTGTGTCCAACTCTTTGTGACCTCATGGACTGCCACACCAGGCTGTCCATGGGATTCTCCAGGCAAAAGTACTGAGTGAGTTGCCATCCCCTCCTTCAGGGGATCTTCCTGACTCAGAGATCGAACCTGCATTTCCTGAGTCTCCTTCATTACAGGCAGATTCTTTACCAGTTGAGCCACTGAGGAAGCCCCCAATTTCAGGTATGTTCTTTTTTAGATTTTTTCCAAATCTGTTTTTAATGTTTTTTTAATGTAAACTCAGTTTTTAATGTTTTTAATGTAAACTCAGACAATTAAATGTAAGCAACTAATTCAAATTAAAATATAAGAAACCAAAGATACCAATGCCTGTTAGCCTTCTATGACATCTATATAAGGAATTTGGAAAAAAAAAAAATCTGTCAGTCTCTCCACTGCAAAACAACTAGCCAAATTAGCATATCGCTCCAGCCTCATATTCTGCTATGCATTTCACTTCCAGCTATTTTCTAAAATTAATGCAATTGTAGTTTAGCTGCATATGTTTTTATACAACAGTACAATATAGCACAGCAGTGACAATGTGCCATATTCAAAGAGGAAAGATAAGTGAGAAATTTACCGCATTAATGATGATCTGCCTCTCCTGTTTATTTAAACCTTTGGGCATCTGTGCTGCCAGGGGGATTAAGGAACAGATGGGGGAGTTGTGATTTCATAGCACAGAATTTCAGTGCCAATGCTGCCTCTAACTCCAGGTGCCCCTTGGCAAAAACAGTCAACCTGTGTTATAGGATCTGGTTTTGAAAAGCCACTAAAAACAATAAAGACAACTTGAAAACATAAAATGATGCTTAAAAGTTTAAATTGTAGAGGATTTAGTTCTGGATGAAACTTTTGCTTCATAAAAATAATTTTGTGTGTAGTTATTATGGATCATCGGAGAAGGCAATGGCAACCCACTCCAGTACTCTTGCCTGGAGAATCCCATGGACAGAGAAGCCTGGTAGGCTACAGTCCATGGGGTTGCTAAGAGTCGGACACGACTGAGCGACTTCACTTTGACTTTTCACTTTTATGCATTGGAGATGGAAATGGCAACCCACTCCAGTATTCTTGCCTGGAGAATTCCAGGGACAGAGGAGCCTGTTGGGCTGCCTTCTATGGGGTCGCACAGAGTCGGACACAACTGATGCAAGTTAGCAGCAGCAGCAGCAGCAGCAATATGGATCATTACAGGGAAAGGCAGAAACAGTCATCAGTTCGGTTCGGTTCAGTTGCTCAATCATGTCCAGCTCTTTGTGACCCCATGGACTGCAGCACACCAGGCCTCCCTGTCCATCACCAATTCCCAGAGCTTGCTCAAACTCATGTCCATGGAGTCGGTGAGGCCATCCAGCCATCTCATCCTCAATAGTCCTCTTCTCCTCCTGCCTTAAATCTTTCCCAGAATCAGGGTCTTTTCCAATGAGTCAGTTCTTCCCATCAAAGTATTGGAGTTTCAGCTTCAACATCAGTCCTTCCAATGAATATTCAGGACTGATTTCCTTTAGGATTGACTGGTTGGATCTCTTTGCTGTCTAAGGGACTCTCAAGAGTCTTCTCCAGCACCGCAGTTCAAAAGCATCAATTCTTATAAGACATGTGAAAATCTATCTTCATTGATGAAATTCTGCATTACTGCCCTGTGAATGCCTGATGCAGATTTAATAGTGCAAAGAAAAGAATATAGAGGTCAGAGTGAAGCACACAATTGAGAACAAGTCAGCAAGCAGTAGAATTAAATGAGGAACAGACTCACTTAAGATGAAAGTGGAAGATACTGGCCAAATGTTAGCAAGATACTTTTTAGTAATTTCCCATGTTAAGAGGGGAGAAGGCAATGGCGCCCCACTCCAGTACTCTTGCCTGGAGAATTCCAGGGACGGGGGAGCCTGGTGGGCTGCCGTCTATGGGGTCGCACAGAATCGGACACGACTGAAACAACTTAGCAGCAGCAGCAGCAGTGTTAAGAGGTAAATTGTTTAACAAAAGCAATGATCACCTTTTAAATCAATAATGTCTACCTGTAACTTACTGATTGAACAATATTAATTTTGCAACATGTGACCTTGGAATAAAGATTTTCTCCCACCTCCTGTGAGATCAAATATATATTAAGCACAAGATGCAACTTGGTTAGCTTGGCAGTGGGTAAACATGGCCTTGGTTAGCTTGGCAGTGGGTAAGCATGGCCTTGGCTAGCTTGGCAGTGGATAAGCATGGCCTTGAAAGGCTTGCCTGCCTGCTTTAGGCATGAATCCAGCTCTGCTTCACACTAGGTAAATTGGGAAAATATTTCACTTTTCCAGCCCTCTGTTTCCTCAACTACAAGTGGAGGCAACAATGTTATTTATATCATGGGATCCTTGCCATGTTTATAGAAAAGAGTCTATGTTTCCATGTATACAACAGCACCAGGCACACAACAAAGGCTAAGTGGTGACTGCAATTACTAATACAAAGCGAGTGTCCCTGCTGGTCCAGGTCTGTTCTAAGTACAGTGGGAGGAATCTGATCTTAATTGATTCCCTCAATAAGTGCTCAATAAGCAATAATAGAAGCAAGGTACAGAATTGACACACTATTGGAACACACGAGTCAAACACAATTGAAGTGACTTACAGCAGAGAACATTAGTGGTATATGTATTACTTAGCAAGGAAAAGAAAGCTGGATGTGTGTCCTAGTATTTTAAATAATATTAAAGAGGATTCAAAGAATCACTTAGAGGATGCTTCTATTTCTATTTGCAGTTATTAAAAAGAACAATTTGAAATGCACTTATATTGCATGAGGAGATACCTGGAGCAAAACTGGAACCTGGTGTGACACACTGAAATAAAATTATGCAATGATTTTGAGAATCTTTCTCTGGAGAGTTTGTAGTTTATATCTCTTAGGTGGGTTGTAGACTCTGAGGGTTGGAACTGTTAGCATGAGGTTAATAATTCCACCAGTATTTTATTTTTGTCTCATGGCAAAAAATGTTCTATCTTCAATATAAAACATGAATAAGAATAAAGACCCTATTGGGCTTCCCTCATGCCTCAGATGGTAAAGAATCCGCCTGCAATGCAGGAACCTGGGTTCAATCCCTGGGTTGGAAAGATCCCCCAGAGAAGGGAATGGCTACCCACTCCAGTACTCTTGCCTGGAGAATCCCATGGATAGAGGAGCCTGGAAGGCTGCAGTCCTTGGGGTAGCAAAGAATCAGACATGACTGAGCAACTAAACCTTTCAAAGAAAGAGATGCTGTTAAAAATAGCTTGCAGATTAAAATGAGCAATTAGCAGTAGCACTTTTCACTTAAAATAATATGAACAACCATGGCCTACTACAAACTTTTAAGCATTAGTCTTCATGGGAACATAAAAAAGAAACAAAGACCATTTGGTGGTAGTGAGGTTATAAATTCATAGTGTATGGCTCGAATAACTAAATGCCTTCAACCTGGGGGTTGAAAACATAGTCTCTGAGACAAAGATCAGAAGTTCCCATAAGTGAATCTGGCTAACAATTTATGATAGAAATATGTAGTGACAGACTACAGAGTCTGAAATATAACTTGGAAACAAATTCCAGGTGCAAAGCAATTTGAGATCCACAGCTGAACATTTGTGAAATCGCTGAAGAGCATACTTTATGACGGAATCAAGGGAAATGATTGTACTGACATGTTTCTTTATTTTTCTGGGAGTAAATGCCTTATCAGGAACTTCCGTGGATCCAGAGGGCAAGACCACATCAAGAGTGGTTGGCATGCTTTGCCCAGTGATGTGTTTTATTATTCCAAATAGTTATGGGAGAAAGGAGGGATATTGGATCCTAAGGACATCTTAAACACACAAAAGATATATTAGATATGGCGGCACAGCTGAACTCAAGAGCATTTTGGCAGACTGAAAGTGGCAGACAAGTGATAGACCCAGCCACATGTGTAAAAATCTAAGAAATGAAATGGGTAGAATTCAATCGTGCAACCAGTTGCAGATTGAAAAAACAATGTGGGTTAGTCAACACTTAGTGAGTGCCCTTCACTAGGGATTGAGGGGAAGGCAGACAGAGGAGTCGGCCTGTAGGTGAAAAAGAGGCCAGTGCCACCTGTGGGTGGGGGAGAGGTCACTGGCCCTGTCGTCTGGGGCGGCTGTCTGCTCCAGTGAGACCAGAGTTGCCAAGCCAGTTGACTTCCTGTGAGCCAGCTAATGCTGTTTCAGACAGGAGGAACTGTTCTTTCTATAATGGAAATATTGAAAAATACTGAAACTGTTGGAGTGAATCTGTATGTGCTTAAAACCTAGCACAAGCTATTGCCTCTTTTCTGACCCCATTATACATGGTCCAAGGACTATCTTCACGTACCCTGAATATTTACATAATCAGTATTTTCAAAATTGACTCACTTTTCCACTAAAGAAAGCTCATGCAACTTTCATGAATGGAAAACTAGTGTCACTAGTCATAAATATTTGGTAACTTTACTTAAAAGTAAAATCAACTGTGACTTTCCCGGCTGTCCAGTGGCTCGGACTCCGAGCTCCCAATACTGGGGGCCTGGGCTCGAGCCTTGGTTGGAGACCCAGATCCCACGTACCACAACTAGGACCCGGGGCAGCCAAATAGATAAATAAATATTAAAAGAATAAAAGGCAATGGAAATAAAAAGAAATGTCATTAAATTCTAGCTAACTTCTGTGGCTTGTTGAAAGCTCTCATTCTGAGGCAAATGCTCTGTTAATATAAGTGCATGTCTAACTGTCTGTGATTCCTTGGATGGGGGCCGCCAGGCTCAAGATTACTGGAGTGGGTTGCCATTTCCTCCTCCAGGGGATCTTGCCTGCCCAGACATCAAATCTGTATCTCTTGTGGTTCCTGCCTTGGCAGGCAGATTCTTTACCATTTGAACCCCCCTGGGAAGGAAGGTCCCTAATATAAGCATAAAAAATGCTATATCCTTTTATCTGGCAAATGTAAATACTTCTGTGAATATATACTGGAGATTTGTTTATACTGAATCAAAGACCTATGTTCTAGGTTATTTATTGAAGCATTGTTTGACATAGCAAAAGATTAGAATAAAATAACTTCTTAATGATAGTGATTAGTGAAAAGCTATAATCCATCCATACCATAGAATATAACGCAGCTAACTAAAACTCTGCAGAAGATTTTTAGGTAGATTTGATGTATAAAAAGGTTCATTGGTAATTTATGGCCATGCACATTAATTTTTATATATTTATTTATTACATGTATGGAAATTTCTTGGAGGGTTTACAAAAAAATTGCATGCATGTGTACTAAGTCGCTTCAGTCATGTCTGACTCTGTGGCCCCATGGATTGTAGCCTGCCAGGCTCCTCTGACCATGGAATTTTCCAGGCAAGAATACTGGAGTGAGTTGCCATTTCCTACTCCAGGGGATCTTCCTGACCCAGGGCCAGGGATCAAACCCACATCCTTTACATCTACCTGCATTGACAGACAGGTTCTTTAACACTAGTGCCAAAATAGTGATTGCATCTTTCAGGGGCCAAGGTTGGGGACACAGCTGGAGCGGGGCAGAGGGAGCCTTGTTTTGTACTGTGTGTCCTTTTGGCAGTTCAGAGCACAGGCTTGTCTGGGTTCAAATCCTTGCTGTACCACTTACCAGCTGCATGACCTGGAGCAAGTTTCTGTCTTATATTTTAAGCTGCAGGATGGAGATATGAATTGTATTCACCTCACAGAATTATGATGCAGGTGAGATAAAACATGTGAAAAGTGTTAGAACAGCGCCCAGCATATAGCAAAGCTATACAACACTTGCAATTATTTTCATCATTGTTCCTTGTACTTATTTGATTGATTAAAAAACAAATACTTAAAATTTTTAAATCCTTTTATTAAAGTATAGTTGATTTACAATGTTTCAGATGTACAGCAATGTGATTCCATTATACATACATATATATATACATATATATAATCTTTTTCATACTCCTTGCCATTAAATATTGTTACAAGATATTTAGTACAGTTTCTTGGGCTATACAGTAGGCCCTTATTGGTTATCTATTTTATATAGTGTGGTCTGTATTTGTTAAATCCCTAATTCCAAATTTATGCTCCCTCTTCTTTCCCCTAAAACAAGCTCTTTTTAAAAAGAGCTTTGCCGAGCAAGAATTGACACCTGTGGCATTCTGCATGTGATAATTAGAAGGAATGAAATACATTTAGTCCTGTGCAGGATGCCAAACCCTCAGAAACTGAGAGCTGGCTGCATTCATCATAAGGCTGTATTGATTGTACTCTGCTGCTATTTTATATAAGGCATTTGAACACCTGTGGATTTTTGTATCCATAGTGGGGCTCCTGGAAACAAGCCTTCCACAATAGCAAAGGAGGACTGGAAATCCAAAACGAGAATTTCTGCCTCACTCTAATATTCAGGGTTATTTAGTGTATAGTCTGCATTACACCTAAAAACCATCTTTGCTTAAAAAAAAAAAAAAAACCTACCCTTGGAGCTCTTCATAAAGAGTCAATACTGAATAATACCCCATTCTGCATAGGTTTATTCTTTGTTCCATTTCTGAACACATCACTGTGAAAATTTTTGTCACTTGCTTGCTTTTTTTTTTTTTTTTGACCAGCTAGCAACCTTCATGTTTTCTTGTCCAGTGTCTTTTACCCCTAGGATCAGAACCTATGGGCAGCTTGTAAAATCAGTTTCAGTTCGGTTCAGTCACTCAGTTGTGTCCGACTCTTTGTGACCCCATGGGCTGCAACATGCCAGGCTTCCCTGTCCATCACCAACTCCTGGAGTTTACTCAAACTCATGTCCATCGAGTTGGTGATGCCAACCAATCATCTCATCCTCTGTCATCCCCTTCTCCTCCTGCCTTCAATCTTTCCCAGCATCAGGGTTTTTTCAAATGAGTCAGTTCTTCACAACAGGTGGCCAAAGTATTGGAGTTTCAGCTTCAAAATCAGTCCTTCCAATGAATATTCAGGACTGATTTCCTTTAGAATGGACTGATTGGATCTCCTTGCAGTCCAAGGGACTTTCAAGAGTCTTCTCTAACACCACAGTTCAAAAGTGTCAATTCTTCAGTGATCATCTTCCTTTATAGTCCAACTCTAACATCCATACATGACCACTGGAAAAACCATAGCTTTGACTAGATGGACCTTTGTTGGCAAAGTACTGTCTCTGCTTTTTAATATGCTTGTCTAGGGTGGTCATAGCTTTTCTTCCAAGAAGCAAGTGTCTTTTAATTTCTGTGGCTGCAGTCACCATATGCAGTGACTTTGGAGCCACGCCCCCCCCCCAAAAAAAAAAAGTTTCTCACTGTTTCCATTATTTCCCCATCTATTTGCCATGAAGTGATGGGACCGGATGCCATGATCTTAGTTTTCTGAATGCTAAGCTTTAAGTCAACTTCTTCGCTCTTCTCTTTCACTTTCATCAAGAGGTTCTTTAGTTCTTCGCATTCTGCCATAAGGGTGGTGTCATCTGCATATCTGAGGTTATTGATATTTCTCCCGGCAATCTTGATTCCACCTTGTGCTTCATCCTGCCTGGCATTTCTAATGATGTACTCTGCATATAAGTTAAATAAGCAGGGAGATAATATACAGCCTTGATGTACTCCTTTTCTAATTTGGAACCAGTCTGTTGTATCATGTCCAGTTCTAACTATTGCTTCTCAACCTGCAACAGTTTAAAGAATAGAATAGCAACAACCAGAGTATTTACCAGTAAAGCTAAGTACTGTTTTATGAAACTTTTGCCTCTTCCTCCTCCACCAGAAAAAAAAAAAAAAAAAAAGTCTGAAAATGTCATCTATTTCTGAAAGCCCAGTAACAATAGGGGACATTCAGGGGGTGACAGTGCAGGCCTCTACTGTGTGTTTGAGGATCAAATCACACTGAACCAGACATTCTCTGGAGCAAATTGGAATCTCCAGTAGTCCTGGAACTGCCACAGCCCCAGGAGACCTGAAATAGTCTCTAGTCTGTGTATCCCTACAGCCTCAGGAAATAATGGGAGAACTGGAGGGAAGATCAGAATTTATCAACCAGAAGTTTGGATCTATAACTGGGAAACAGGAAACTACAGACCCAGCAACTCTGTACAGTTGGTTGCTTTCTGCCTGAAATGAGCATGTGACAAGTGGGGTCTCATGTAACGTGCTCTCAGATTTAATATGGCACTCTATTTTATTGCCTTTTGTGGAATATAAAAATATCAGTCAACATCAAAACTTCTTATATATTTTGAATGTTTAAAAATCTTGATGTATTTAAACTTTTTTTTTTATATTCCTCCATGTATTGGATAGTTTCCTCTGTGTGAAAACTTGCATCTCTCTCCTAACTATAAGAAAAATTAGAGAAACTTTAGAGAATAGAGAAAAACACACGCACAATTACATAGCAAACACTATCAGAGAGATTAGGAAATTTACAGAAAAGGAAGAAAAGTAAAATTTACCCATAATGTCACCCTTAAGCAATAAATGCTGTTTGGTGTATTTCCTTCTAGTTCATGTTTGTGTGCACATATATATAGATGATTTCTTTTTTTTACTATTGCCAACAGCAATTTGACAGGTAGCCATATATGTAAATATTCACCAGTACATTTGAAAAAGGAAATGACCATTCTAAAGGCTTGTTTATTACATTGCCAAATATCTTTCCAGGAAGCTTGCATAATTTACATGGCCATCAATAATACCAACAGTGTATTGTATTCCAGTAGATTCTTGTCAGTATTAACTGTTTGAATATTTGCTAATTTGATGGCACGAAACGTCATTAATTTTTAACTTTTTGGCCTTGAGAGAGGTAGAATTCAGTAGTGTATTTGTTAGCCAGTTTTATTCCTCTTGGGATTGTTTGTTCATGTCCTTTCCCCTGGTTCTTGTGAGAGTATTAATAATTCCTTATTAATTTTTGTATCTTGATTAAATCAATAAATTAAAGCCTTAATCTCTTACCACTTAAACTTGTGGCAAATAATTTTCCAGATACTTCTTTTACCCTTTTAGTTATTTTGGAGATTTTATACAGAAGTTCCAAAATTTTTTCCAAACTTATTCTTTAAATTTCTCTTTATAATTTGTTCCATGGTTTTTATGTTTAGAAATTCCTCTTCTATCCTGTGATCAGAGAAGTATTTACTTATATTCTTGATTGGTTTTTGAAAAATGGCTTATTTTATTTAAAATGTATTTTTGGAATTGGTTTATTTTATTTTTTTAATTTATTTTTTATACAGAATTGGACTATAGCCCACCAGGGTCCTCTGTCCATGGGATTTCCCGGGCAAGAATACTGGAGTGGGTTGCCATTTCCTTCTCCAGGGGATCTTCCTGACCCAGGGATTGAACCCAGGTATCCTGCATTGCAGGCAGATTCTTTACTGTCTGAACCATGAGGGAAGCTATTTTGGGAATTAGTTTATTGAATTAGAATATTGAATTGTGTACTCCAGTTAGAATTCATTTTGCATTGTTGCTTTAGGTAAGAATCTAAATTGGACCTAACAACACCCTCATAATTAACTTACTGATTGACACTATTTGGTGAATAATTCTTCTTCATTGATTGTGATACTGAATTCATCTATTTTATTATGTTTAATTGTTTCATCTACTGTTGTTTCATCCCTACTATTTAGATGACTATAGCTTTACTATATATTTTGATATCTGTTTGGAAAATTTCCTACTCTACTTATTTACACATTTTATTTTGAAATAAATTTATTTTTTAATATATTTTTATTTATTTTATTTTTAACTTTACTTTTTTTGTTTTTTGTTTGTTTGTTTGTTTGTTTTGTTTTTTATTAATTTATTTTTATTGAAGGATAATTGCTTTACAGAATTTTGCTGCTTTGTGTCAAACCACAATATAAATCAGCCATAGGTATACATATATCCCCTCCCTTTTTTTTTATTTTATTTTATTTTTAAACTTAACAATATTGTATTAGTTTTCCAAATATCGAAATGAATCCACCACAGGTATACCTGTGTTCCCCATCCTGAACCCTCCTCCCTCCTCCCTCCCCATACCCTCCCTCTGGGTTGTCCCAGTGCACCAGCCCCAAGCATCCAGTATCGTGCATCGAACCTGGACTGGCGACTCGTTTCACACATGATATTATACATGTTTCAGTGTCATTCTCCCAAATCTCCCCACCCTCTCCCTCTCCCACAGAGTCCATAAGACTGATCTATACATCAGTGTCTCTTTTGCTGTCTCGTACACAGGGTTATTGTTACCATCTTTCTAAATTCCATATATGTGTGTTAGTATACGGTATTGGTGTTTTTCTTTCTGGCTTACTTCACTCTGTATAATAGGCTCCAGTTTAATCTACCTCATTAGAACTGATTCAAATGTATTCTTTTTAATGGCTGAGTAATACTCCATTGTGTATATGTACCACAGCTTTTGCATCCTGAACCCTCCTCTCTCTTCCCTCCCCATACCATCCCTCTGGGTCATCCCAGTGCACCAGCCCCAAGCATCCAGTATCGTGCATCAAAACTTGACTGGCGACTTGTTTCATGTATGATATTATACATGTTTCAATGCCATTCTCCCAAATCATCCCACCCTCTCCCTCTCCCACAGAGTCCAAAAGACTGTTCTATACATCAGTGTCTCTTTTACTGTCTTGTATACAGGGTTGTTGTTACCATCTTTCTAAATTCCATATATATGCGTTAGTATACTGTATTGGTGTTTTAGATTTAAAGAAGATTTACAAAGAAAACACAGAGTTCCCTGATGTTCCTCACTCAGCATCCCTCAATATTGACATTTTTCAAAACCATAGGACAATATTGTTGTTGTTTAGTTGCTAAATCATGTCTGACTCTTTTTGAGAACCCATGGACTGTAGCCCACCAGGCTCTTCTGCCCATAGGATTTCCCAGTCAAGAATATTGGAGTGGGATGCCATTTCCTTCTCCAGGGGATATTTCTGACCCAGAGATCAAACTTGTGTCTCCTGAATTGGCAGGCAGATTCTTTACCACTGAGCCACCAGAGTGCCCAGGACAATTATTGGAACTAAGAAATCAACACTTGAATATTGTTAAGTAAATGTCATATATTCTTTGGATTTTCCCAGTTCTTCCCCTGATCCTCTCTTGCTTGTCACAGCTTTTTGGTAAACTTGAGAACTATGCTAACTTTTTGTAGAAAATGTCTTATTGAGATTTTGGGTGGATTTTTTTTTTAAACATGTAGATAAATTTGTTAAGACTGACATCTCTATGATACTTAGGTTTCTAATCCAGGCCCACAGTATCTAGTTCTGTAACTAATGGCTTCAGAAAACATTTCCAACCTTTCTATAAGCTACTTACTTCCTAGATTAAATTTTTGCAATTGTCTTCTGATTTGTCATCATCTTTCACATCTCTCACTAGCAGCTGCAGTTCTCTTTAGGAGCTACATGTTTGGTGTTAAAGTTGTTTCTGGGTAATTAAAATTTTAGGTAGATAATCTTGTATTTGTTATAATAATTTTGTTTACTCAATTTAGGTGTTTTTGCCTCTTATTTGTTTATTATGTTTTATTGACTTGCCTAGAAATTTCAAGATAATTGAAATTAACAGAAATAATAAGTAATAGAAAACGGTGAACTTATAACACCCTAATTGAACTACACTTGCACTCCTGAAATATAAAAGGAGAACTAGAGAATGTTATTTTTTACCCAAATGAAGGAAGAGTTTCTAGAAGAAAGGAGGGGTAAACAGTTTGCAATGCAGCTCATAGTTCAAATAAGAAGATAAGAGAAAATGAATCTTTGGATTTGTCAGTGTGGAGGTCAGAAATAAGTTTTGGTGGCATGATTGAGATGATGACTTGATTGGAAAGCTCTAAGAGAAAATGAGAGAACTGGGGAAGCCACCAAGCATAGACAAGCGTTTTCAGGAATTTTACTTGAAAGGAAAAGAGAAGTAGGGTTGTACTGAGAGAACAACATGAGGACAAATTATATTTATAAGATGGGAGAAAAGTATGAAAACAGGAGCTAACATGTCAAGTTTGCATGCTGAGAGAAGTAATCAAGCCGAGAGAAGAGCAGATGTAGGGAGGAGAGGGAAGCTTGCTAGCAAAGTATTATTTTGGGAGGAGTGAATGTGGCATACAAGTGTAGAGACTGTCCACTGACAGAATTTGGACAATTCATCAGGGAAAGGCAGGGTTTCTGAACACAGATGCTGCCAGGTGGGTAAGTTGGGGGAGAGCAGTTCATGGAGGTTCTTTTCTGACTCTCTCTCTCTCTCTCTCTCTTTTTTTTTTTCATTCAGCTAAGAAAAAGAATGGGACAGGAGGTTTTATAGATTGAAGAGAGAACAGAAGACGTGAAGTCATTGGCTAGGAAAGTAAGAGCATGGATGAACTGTGGACAGGAGACATTGTTAGTGGGATCCACGAAGGGCCCTTAGTGTTAACAGGAAGGAATTGAAGCTGGGCTTGGTCAGTCTGCTAGAGTTATTTTTCCATCAGCTTTCATTTGCACAAGACCTTTGTAGCATCAGTGCATTGAATCAAGACTGGGGATATGCCAGGCAATTAAATAAAACAAATGGACAAAAGAGTGACTACAGAGATTGACAATGAAATTTAAGGTAAGTTAAGGAAGATGTGAGGGCTGAAAGTGAAAAGGACTGATGGATTCTCAGTTGATCAAATGATCAATTTTGATTTACGTTCTATTTGGAATTTATGTTGAAATATGAGGGCAAACAGAGTTCTCAGGCCACTGCTTAGAGAAATGCCAGTCACAGATTAAAGGAACTCTGTCCAGTTTTCCACTTGATGAGGACTTGGATCTATAAACCAGGCTCAGGCAAGGTAGTCCCCATTTTTAATATCCAAATCCATAGAATTAATAACTCACAAAGAAGCAAATCTGGAAGTTCATTCTTGAATTATAAACTCTTTTAAAATGTTTCAGGATAATTTTTTAAACAGTTTTCAGACATCATAACAAATAGTGTAGAAATGTCAGTCATCCAAGATAAAGGTGAGATTTTGAATGCAGAGAGTCTGAAACAGAAAGAAATGTAGAAAGTTAGTGAGAAAAGAAAAATCAGACTGTAGAGAATAAGAAACAGAGGTAAGCATGCCACATGCATTTGTGTTTGGATCTGTATCTCCTTGTCTTATATAAGAAGATATTGGCCATGTGCTGGTAGGTGAGGGATCATTCAGGGGCAACAGAGCAGAAAATACATCTTAATGGGGAACACCAGAAGTGGCTAAGACAGTAAAGAAATCACCTGCAGTGCAAGAGATGTGCATTCCATCTCTAGGTTGGGAGGATTGCCGGGAGCCACCACGGGAGATCCCACCCATGACAAGGTCATGTGGAAGAGCTATGACGAGCAAGGCAGATCATGGCTCGAGAGAGTTCCTGGATCTGCTCGAGCATCTACCCCAAAACCAGAATCTGTCTGCCTTACTATTTTTTGCCTTTCACCAACTCTTCTGACATTAACAGGGGGCTATCCCCGACCACCTTTCTCTGGAAAAAGTCAACGTAGGGCTTTAGTTAATAAGTCTCCTGGGCATGAAAGGAATATTTCTATTTTAACCCCTCTGTTGGCATTCTAGCTTGCCTGACAGGTTTATCCATACTCTTGCAATTAACACACATGATTGTTCACAACTCCCCAACCTTGAAAGGCACGGGAAGCCAAAACATTCTAAAAGTCCTAATGAGCATAGAGTCCTTTAAGGGATGAAAAATTATTAGAATAGATAGTACTGGTAAAGGGCTTCATTGTTGGGCCAATGCTTGCTGCCAAGTTCCCATATCTCTTATCCATTGTGCACCTGGGAGTGCATTAGTTAACATAGTTGGAATGTAAGAAAAACAAGCAGTAGCCTTGGAATTAGCCACATCAGACCTTTGAGCTAATTGGTTCTTTCTTTGTTGTGACCTACTGAACCTTTGCTCCATGAGAATGTAACTCTGTTTAGTACTTTCTGAGGCTGGGAGAAATAAAGAAGAAACACTTTAGGGGAAAAATAAGTTTTCTGGTTGAGCAGCCTTTATCAAAAAAGGGTCATAAAATGTCCACAGGCCTTCAAGGCCAGAAGATAATGTACACAACATTGTTTATGGGAAAGGTATGCAGAAAAAATCCTGATTTTGATAAAGACAAAACAGATGTAATGTTTGGGCTGACTCTGTATGACTTTGCATCTTTCATTTTCCTCTATGTAAAAGGTATAAAATTCCTTTTGAAAATAAAGTTATGGGCCTCGTTCACCAAAGCTTGGTCTCCCCGTGTCATTCTTTTTTTCCTTTTCTCTCTTTTTATCTCTCTGTTCTTCTTTCAGGATGACTCCTTGGAACACAGGAGCTTTATTGGTTTTCTGTGTAAACCAAAGAAGATCAAGCCTCTTTCTCTCCCCTTTTACTTCCCTTATCACCTATGCCATCATCCTGAGGGTACCCCTGGATCCTGCTGGGGCTGGACCCCAGAAGAGGATCCCCTGGAAAAGGGCATGGCTACCCACTCCAGTATTCTTGCCTGGAGAATTCCATGGACAGAGGAGCCTGGTGGGCTACAGACCATGGGGTCACAAAGAGATGTTGGCAATTTGATCTCTGGTTCATCTGCCCTTTCTAAATCCAACTTGAAGATCTGGAAGTTCATGGTTCACGTATTGTTGAAGCCTGGTTTGGAGAAGGTCCCATCACTTCTTGGCAAATAGATGGGGAAACAATGGAAACAGTGAGAGACTTTATTTTGGGGGGCTCCAAAATCACTGCAGCTGGTGACTGTAGCCATGAAATTAAAAGACTCCTTGGAAGAAAAGCTATGACCAACCTAGACAAGCATTAAAATACAGAGGCATTACTTTGACAACAAAGGTCTGTCTAGTCAAAGCTATGGTTTTTCCAGTAGTCATGCTTGGATGTGAAAGTTGGACTATAAAGAAAGCTGAGCGCTAAAGATCTGATGCTTTTGAACTGTGGTGTTGGAGAAGACTCTTGAGAGTCCCTTGGACTGCAAGAAGATCCAACCAGTCCATTCTAAAGGAAATCAGTCCTGAATATTCACTGGAAGGACTGATGCTTAAGCTGAAGCTCCAATACTTTCACCACCTGATGTGAAGAAGTGACTCATCTGAAAAGTCCCTGATGCTGAGAAAGATTGAAGGCGGGAGGAGAAGGGGATGACAGAGCATGTGGTGGTTGGATAGCATCACAGACTCGATAGATATGAGTTTGAGTAAACTCCAGGATTTGGTGATGAACAGGGAAGCCTGGTGTGCTATAGTCCATGGGGTCACAGAGTTGGACATGACTGAGTGACTGAATTGAATGAAAAGTTACAGTTAAAATATAGGTGCATTTTTCTCGATGTGATTGATTGCAATTTTAGGTAAAGGCCAAATGTTACTTTAAAAAAAAAAAAACCCTCTCTGAAGGGTTTTATAATATGCTTTATTTGCAGTCTTATTCAACTATCTTCAACAGAAGAAGAAAAATATAAATCAAGTATATGACACTGCAGTAGCAACAAATAAAATTCTAGAAACATGACAATAGATAAATTATTGTCATGAAGTTCCAGAGAAACATGTGAGCATAGAAGTTATGGGAAGAATTCAAAAATGCGGTGAAGGTTCTTGGGCAATCACACTGCCAAATATTGCCAAGTCAAATACATTTCCTAGCATATCTTTATTTTCTGTTTATTCCCTTCTCTTCAATTTATAAAATCATTAGAATGAGGCATAAATGCTATTAGAATGCCTTGTAAACTAGATATTGTTATAATAGTGTCTAAAATGAGTGGAAATTTAATTCCCTCATTCTTTTTCTATGTTAAAATTTGACTAGGGCAAAACCTAGGAATTTGGGCCTTCCTCAAGCTGGCTTATTTCTAAATCTGTATAATGCTTTATGACTGTTCAAATGTCATGATTTAAATGGCTCTGATTTTAGTGGAAAATTTCCAAAATCTAGGCTGATTTTATGTAAATAATCTCCCAAATATTTATTAAATCAATCATCATTATACATCCTAAAGAAATTCCAGAGTTTTACACCAAAATATTATTATAAGGATAAATCATCTTGGAAGATTCCATGTTTGTGTTGGAGTTGCTCAAATTATTTTTATTTTTAAAAATAATTTGTTTATTTTTGGATGTGCTGGGTCTTTGTTGCTGCGTGGGCTTTTTGCTAGTTGTAGTGACTGGGGGCAACTCTATCTTGAGGTGTGGGGGCTTCTCATTGCAGTGACTTCTCTTATTGTTGAGCACGGGCTTTAGGTGTGAAGGCTTCTGTGCTTGCAATTTCTGGGCTCAGTAGTTTCAGTCCCAGGGTTCTAGAGCACAGGCTCAATAGTTGTGGCACATGGGCTTGGTTGCTTCTTTCCATGTTATGTCTTCCCCAATCAGGGATTGAACCTGTGTTCCCTGCATTGGCAGGTGAATTCTTTACCACTGAATCACCAGTGGGGTTGTTGGTAGTTTAGTTGCTAAGTCATGTCCAACTCTTCTGACTCCATGGACTGTAGCCTTCTAGGCTCCTCTGTTCATGGAATTCTCCAGACAAGAATACTGGAGTGAGTTGTCATTTCCTTCCCCAGGGGATCTTCCTGACTCAGGGATAAAACCCATGTCTTCTGCACTGGCAGGCAGATTCTCTACCACTGACCCACCAGGGAAGCCATCATAATTTTAGAATTGCATGTGTGCATGCCTGTGTGCAACTGTCTTTTGAGATGACTCAGTAAAGATTCAGGCAAATATTTTCTTTTTTTGAGGATAGATTTTTTTTTTTTGTTAGTATAGCCTTTCCTATGATTCTAAAAGTAGCAAAAGTTTTTTGTAAAAATATTAAAACTGATAACCTTTTCTATAGTGGAAAAGAATCTTTGGAACTCAAAGATACCCACACCAAAACATGTAATAATTAAAATGTCAAAAGTTAAAGACAGGGAGAGAATATTAAAAGCAACAAGAGAAAAACAATTTGTTACATCTAAGGGAATAAAATCATCAGTCAGTTTTTCAGTAGAAGCTCTACAGGTCAGAAAGGAGGGGCACATTGTATTCAAAGTACTGAGAGAATAAACAGTCAGGGTGGAGGATCATGAATTTTGAGAAAAGTGAATGTTTCTATTGTAAGGGGGAAATAAGGGGTGTCAAGTGCATCAGTGAGATCCAGCAATGTAAGAACAGAAAAGTACAGGGTTCATCAACACAATGGTTCTATTTTGTGAGTCTAGGGTCAGAAAGGGAGCACTGGGCAGAGAAACTGGGTGAGATGACTGGCAGAGGGGGACTGGGTGGGAGAGGCATGCGTGGAAGCCATGGGTGGAGAAACCTTTTCCAAAAGGCTTGGATTTGAAAGGATAGGAAAAGAAAAGAAACACCAGAGAAGGTCAGCATAGGGTTTTTGTGTGTGTGTTGGCTGAGCTTCCTCAGCCTGTTTAAAGAGGAAAGAATCTATAGACGGGAAACAGGTGAGGAAGTCAGAAAGAGGGATGAAAACAATTGATGAATGGAGATACTTGAGGACCAGGAGCAGTATCAGATTTATCTCAGAGACAAGGAAATATACCTCTCCTGCTTGATAGGAGGAAAAAAGTCAAGTCGGCTGGATATTTTTAATTGAGGAAGGAGATAACATTTGAGTGATAGCGATGAACCCATGACCCTTGGGTTAGAGTTATAGTTAGTCTTGATTAAGGAGAGAGGTGGAACATAGGAGCTTGCAGTGAGTGGAGTGTTTTGAAAGCATCATACTGGGGAACAGGGGAAAAAACTGTCTAGGAACACATAGGATTGTTAGATAGAGCTGAAAAAGCAGTTTTCCTGGGAACTGAATTTGTAGTGACACACATCTATGAAAAATGAGCCAGCTAAACATACTGTGAGGGCTGGAACCTCACTGTCTTATTCACCATTTTATCTTACAAATCTACAGAGAATCTGGCAAACAGTAGGTTCACGAAAATATTTTGTAATTTTCTCTGAAGATACTCAACATCCTATTATAGGAAATGAGACAGAAGAATATTGGCATGACCTAGATTTTATTTTTCCCTTGTTAAATCTAGTGTTTTATATTATTGGGTGCACTAGAATGTATTAACATTTCTAAATGTGGGTATAGAAACCAATATATTTGGAATCTCTGTTTGATCTCTCTGGTACATACACACAATGGAATATTACTCAGCCATAAAAAAACTAAAACTGGGTCATTTGTAGAGATGTGGATGGACCTAGAGTCTGTCATACAGAGTGATGTAATCCAGGAAAAAAGATATCGTATGTTAACACACACATGTGGAATCTAGAAAAATAGTACAGATCAACCTATTTCAAGGGTAGGAGTAGAGGGAAATGGCAACCCGCTCCGGTACTCTTGCCTAGAGAATTCCGTGGACAGAGGAGCCTGGAGGGCTGCAGTCCATGAGGTTGCAAAGAGTCGGACACGACTGAGGGACTGACAAGAGTAGAGACCTAGACATAGAAAGGGGCGTGTGGACAAGGGGCGAGTAGGAGGGAGCATCGGGAGGCGAGGTCTGATGCACCCACACCACCACGTGTCCAGTAGATGACTAATGGGAAGCTGCTGTATGGCACAGGCAGCTTAGCCCGGTGCTCTGTGCTGACCTGGGGGGTGGAATGGATGTCCAAGAGGGAGGGGATGTGTGTATATGTGTAACTGATCCACTTTCTTGTACAGCAGAAACTAACACAGCATGGTAAAGTAACTATACCCACACAACCACCCCCACAAAAAAGAGAGAGAATAAAAAACTTCCTTTCTGAATCAAACTTTGGACAATGACAGTGGACATGGGGAGGGGGCAGGCAAGGATTAAGTGAAGAGACAGTTAGCAGAATCTAAAAGTTTCAACTTGACATTATGGCTCAGGTCACTAATTCTAGGGAGTGGGCTCATGAAAAATGGACCCAAAGTTACATTCCCAATTGTGAGGTTGAATTTTGGAGGAGGGAGCTTGAAAAACATGAAAAGGATTCTGTAAAACCTAAGTATTAATGCAATTTCAGAATGAGTGCTATTAGTTCAGGGCAGGATAGAAGTCCTCTGAGCCTCAAGTAATAGGTGTGGTCCAGATGGCACTTCAGATATCAGGAACTCAGATATGGGTAATAATCCAGTTTTGGAGAGATTGGGGCATAAATCAAGTACACTAATAAGTTTGGGGCACCTAGGAATTTGGATTCTTTTATTTATTCATTTGTGTGACAAACATTTTTGAAAAACCTGTGAGGCACTGTGTAAGGCAAGGGAGACAGTAAGACTACAACCCAGAGATGGAAGGAGTGGAGTGTAAAGCTTATAGAAGTGGTTCAGCAGCAAAAATGATCTACATTTATCCACTGTCTGATGTGGCCATCCTACTGGTAGGATTTATGTTTGTCAGCTTAGTTGCTGAGATACAGTGCTAAGCAAGGCAGTAGAGAGTCATTTCTTTTCAATTGCCTTGGATGATGGTGGTTTAAGGTGGACAAAGGAAACAGCTCTCTTCAAGAGCCTTGGCTCTGTGGACCCAAACAACGAAGCATGTTATGGTTAAATCTCAGATTAAACAGCATTTTAACCTTCTAAGAAGGAAATTATTGTCATCATTTCCTTATTTTTTAATTAATGAAAGATTTTTAATCATATGATATTTTACAGTTTTCAGACATTTCACACACATGACTTTATACAGCCTCATAATAACCCTTTTTCAAAATCTCCTAACCTATATTGTCCCTCCCAGTTCTCTTACCCCTCTAGTAACCACTAGTTGGTTCTTTATGAGTCTACTTTGTTTTATTCACTAGTTTGCTGTTTTATTTTTAATTCCACGTATTAATGATATGATACTGTATTTGTCTTTGTCTAAATTATTTTGTTTAGCATTATGCCCTCCAAGTCCATCCATGTTGCTGCAAATGGCAACTTTTCACTCTTGTTTTATGGCTGAGCAGTGTGCCATTGTACACATGCACCACATCTTCTTCATTCATTCCTCTGCTGACGGCACCTAGGTTGTTTCCACACCTTGAAAACTATAAATAAAGCTGCTATGAACATTGGGGTGCATGTCTTTTAAAATTAGTGTTTTTGGATTTTTTTTGATATATGCCCAGGAATGCAATTGCTGGGTCAGATGGTAGTTCTATTTTTAGTGTATTGAGGAACTTCCATACTGTTTTCCATAGAGTCCACACCAATTTACATACCCACAAATGGTGTAGGAGGGCTTCAGAAGGAAATTGTTTTTAGAAAAGGCTTAAGTCCCTCTCAGAGGCCAGGGCAGACATCCACATAGATGACTGCCAACACCTTGCCATTCCATGGGAAAAGAAAGATCTTCCTCAACATTGTCTGCCAAATGTTATTTACAAATTTCTTTATGATGGTCAAAACCCCACATGACTACTTGTTAGTCAAGCTGGGGACATATGGGACTCAGGTATGAATCAGTTCGTTAAAAACTTTATAATTTTGATCAGTAAGGAGAGGGTAGGTAGGTTCTTTAAAAGACTGAATGTTGATGAGATGGAGAGGGAGTTTTATTAATAAATAAGATAGCAAAAGGGGAAGAATATAAAATACTCCCAAACCAGTTTTGATTGTTTTAAAAACACTACCTTCCAAGGGAGATGGAATCAAATTTCTTGAGTGCATCCCTGACATCTTATGTTCTTTGAAATGCAAACTGTACTTTTTCATTATACCAGTGGTGTTCTTACTCATAGATTCCAAATTCCCTGGATAACCTGCTGAAAATTTATTTTGTTGCACATAGAGCCCCACAAAGTTATTGATTTGTACAATGTTTGTAAGGTGAAACTCAATTCAGTGAGTAAATTAATAAAATGAATAAATGATAAATGAACTGAAATGTAATAAATTAATAAAACCTCAACATACTATTCCTTCCAATATGTTCAGGAGGGAGTGTTTCAGCTGCTAAATGGATTGCAGTTAAGTGAATTAAAAAACAAAATAAAATTTAAAGTGCTCTATTATTCATTAAAGTATTTTAGCACCTTGCTAATCTATTTTAGATCACTCAGGCCCATAAGTGCCTATTGTCAAAAGCTGATAAAATGTGAAGAATCACTTTTCATACACTGGAGTCAACTGAAGGCAGTAACACTCTTAGAGTGTTAAGGTCAAGTCTACGGGGCATAAAGTAAGTGCCTTTGCAGCTTGAAAACTCTCAGAAAGTGTTGGAGGAGTTATTTTTATGTTTTGCAAGAGTCACTCTTAAAAATTTCTTGTTCTTTAAAAAAATAAAAATGAAATGGAAGAAGCTTCTCAATTTTAAACAATTCAATTTAAAGTGAGATACATCAATGGGTCATCCTGGAAGATTTTCTGAGTTAAAACTCAGTTGCTAAAAACAGATGATCCAAAAATCCTACTCCTTGGTACATATCTGGAGACAACTTTAATTGCAAAGATACATGCACTACAATATTCACTGCAGCACTGTTTGCAATAGCCAAGACATGGAGTTAGAAAATGTTCTAGTTTCATTCTTTTACAAGTGCTTGACCAGTTTTCCCAGCACCACTTGTTAAAGAGATTGTCTTTTCTCCATTATATATTCTTGCCTCCTTTGTCAAAGATACGGTGTCCATAGGTGTGTGGATTTATCTCTGGACTTTCTATTTTGTTCTATTGATCTATATATCTGTCTTTGTGCCAGTACCATACTGTCTTGATGACTGTGACTTTGTAGTAGAGCCTGAAGTCAGGCAGGTTGATTCCTCCAGTTTCATTCTTTCTCAAGATTGCTTTGGCTATTTGAGGTTTTTTTGTATTTCCATACAAATTGTGAAATTATTTTTTCTAGCTCTGTGAAAAATACCGTCGGTAGCTTGATAGGGATTGCATTGAATCTATAGATTCCTTTGAGTAGTATACTAATTTTCACTATATTGATTCTTCCCATCCATGAACATGGTATATTTCTCCATCTATTAGTGTCCTCTTTTATTTCTTTCACGAGTGTTTTATAGTTTTCTATATATAGATCTTGGATTACTGTGATATTGAATGGTTTGCCTTAGAAATGAATAGAGATCATTCTGTCGTTTTTGAGATTGCATCCAAGTTCTGGATTTCGAACTCTTTGGTTGACCATGATGGCTACTCCATTTCTTCTGAGGGATTCCTGCCCACAGTAGTAGATATAATGGTCATCTGAGTTAAATTCACCCATTCCAGTCCATTTCAGTTCGCTGATTCCTAGAATGTCGACATTCACTCTTGCCATCTCTTGTTTGACCACTTCAAATTTGTCTTGATTCATGGACCTGACATTCCAGGTTCCTATGCAATATTGCTCTTTACAGCATCGGACCTTGCTTCTATCACCAGTCACATCCACAGCTGGGTATTCTTTTTGCTTTGGCTCCATCCCTTCATTCTTTCTGGAGTTATTTCTCCACTGATCTCCAGTAGCATATTGGGCACCTACTGACCTGAGGAGTTCCTCTTTCAGTATCCTACCCTTTTGCCTTTTCATACTGTTCATGGGGTTCTCAAGGCAAGAATACTGAAGTGGTTTGCCATTCCCTTCTCCAGTGGACCACATTCTGTCAGATCTCTCCACCATGACCCACCAGTCTTGTGTTGCCCCACGGGCATGGCTTAGTTTCATTGAGTTAGACAAGGCTGTGATCCTAGTATGATTAGATTGACTAGTTTTCTGTGAGTATGGTTTCTGTGTGTCTGCCCTCTGATGCCTTCTTACAACACCTACCATCTTACTTGGGTTTCTCTTAACTTGGACGTGGGTTATCTCTTCACGGCTGCTCCAGCAAAGCACAGCCATTGCTTCTTACCTTGGACGAGGGGTATCTCTGGACCACCACCCTTCCTGACCTTCAACGTGGGATAGCTCCTCTAGGCCCACCTGTGCCCACGCTCCTTGGATGTGGGGTTGGTCCTCCCAGCTGCCGCCCCTGGCCTCTGGTGTGGGGTAGCTCCTCCTGGCCGCCACCCCTGGCCTCAGACGTGGGGGTGTCAGGTAGCTCCTACCTGACGCTGCCCATGGCCTCGGGCGTGTGGGCATGGGGTAGCTCCTCCCAGTCACTGCCCCTGACCTCGGACATGGGTAGCTCCTCTTGGCCGCGCTTTAGTGTGCTGGTGGCAGCTGCCTGCTCTTTAGTGTGCCGGTTGCAGCCGCCCATGCTTTTTGAGTGCCGAAGAATTGATGCTTTTGAACTGTGGTGTTGGAGAAGACTCTTGAGAGTCCCCTGGACTGCAAGGAGATCCAACCAATCCATTCTGAAGGAGATCAGCCTTGGGATATCTTTGGAAGGAATGATGCTAAAGCTGAAACTCCAGTACTTTGGCCACCTCATGCAAAGAGTTGACTCATTGGAAAAGACTCTGATGCTGGGAGGGATTGGGGACAGGAGGAGAATGGGACAACAGAGGATGAGATGGCTGGATGGCATCACTGACTCAATGGACATGAGTCTGAGTGAACTCCAGGAGTTGGTGATGGACAGGGAGGCCTGGCGTGCTGCGATTCATGGGGTCACAAAGAGTCGGACACGACTGAGCAACTGAACTGAACTGATATATAGGTCTTTAGTTTCCTTAGGTAGATATATTCCTAAGTATTTTATTCTTTTCGTTGCAATGGGGAATGGAATTGTTTCCATAATTTCTCTTTCTATTTTCTCGTTATTAGTGTATAGGAATGCAAGGGATTTCTGTGTGTTGGTTTTATATCCTGCAACTTTACTATAGTCATTGATTAGCTCTAGTAATTTTCTGGTGGAGTTTTTAGGGTTTTCTATATAGAGGATCATGTCATCTGCAAACAGTGAGCGTTTTACTTCTTCTTTTCCAATTTGGATTCCGTTTATTTCTTTTTCTGCTCTGATTGCTGTGGTCAAAACTTTCAGAACTATGTTTAATAGCAGTGGTGAAAGTGGGCACCCTTGTCTTGTTCCTGACTTTAGGGGAAATGCTTTCAATTTTTCACCATTGAGGATAATGTTTGCTGTGGTTTTGTCATATATAGCTTTTATTATGTTGAGATATGTTCCTTCTATTCCTGATTTCTGGAGAGTTTTTATCATAAATAGATGTTGACTTTTGTCAAAGGCTGTCTCTGCATCTATTGAGATAATCATATGGCTTTTATTTTTCAATTTGTTAATGTGGTGTAATACATTGATTGATTTGCGGATACTGAGGAATCCTTGCATCCCTGGGATAAAGCCCACTTGGTCATGGTGTATGATCTTTTTAATGTGTTGTTGGATTCTGATTGCTAGAATTTTGTTAAGGATTTTTGCATCTATGTTCATCAGTTATATTGGCCTATAGTTTTCTTTTTTTGTGACATCTTTGTCAGGTTTTGGTATTAGGGTGATGGTGGCCTCATAGAATGAGTTTGGAAGTTTACCTTCCTCTGCATTTTTCTGGAAGAGTTTGAGTAGGATAGGTGTTAGCTCTTCTCTAAAGTTTTGGCAGTTCAGCTGTGAAGCCGTCTGGACCTGGGCTTTTGTTTGCTGGAAGATTTCTGATTACAGCTTCAATTTCCGTGCTTGTGATGGGTCTGTTAAGATTTTCTATTTCTTCCTGGTTCAGTTTTGGAAAGTTGTACTTTTCTAAGAATTTGTCCATTTCTTCCAAGTTGTCCATTTTATTGGCATATAATTGCTGATAGTAGTCTCTTATGATCCTTTGTATTTCTGTGTTGTCTGTTGTGATCTCTCCATTTCCATTTCTAATTTTATTGATTTGATTTTTCTCCCTTTGTTTCTTGATGAGTCTGGCTAATGGTTTGTCAATTTTATTTATTCTTTCAAAGAACCAGCTTTTGGCTTTGTTGATTTTTGCTACAGTCTCTTTTGTTTCTTTTGCATTTATTTCTGCCCTAGTTTTTAAGATTTCTTGCCTTCTACTAACCCTGGGGTTCTTCATTTCTTCCTTTTCTAGTTGCTTTAGGTGTAGAGTTAGGTTATTTATTTGACTTTTTTCTAACACCATACATAAAAATAAACTCAAAATGGATTAAAGATCTAAATATAATGCAAGAAACTATAAAACTCCTAGAGAAGAACATAGGCAAAACACTCCCTGACATAAATCACAGCAAGATCCTCTATGACCCACCTCCCAGAATATTGGAAATAAAAGCAAAAATAAACAAATGGGACCTGATTAGAATTGAAAGCTTCTGCACAACAAAGGAAACTATAAGCAAGGTGAAAAGACAGCCTTCAGAATGGGAGAAGATAATAGCAAATGAAGCAATGGACAAAGAATTAATCTCAAAAATATACAAGCAACTCCTGCAGCTCAATTTCAGAAAAATAAATGACCCAATCAAAAAATGGGCCAAAGAACTAAACAGACAATTCTCCAAAGAAGACATACAGATGGCTAACAAACACATGAAAAGATGCTCAACATCACTCAATACCAGAGAAATGCAAATAAAAACCACAATGAGGTACCATTTCATGCCAGTCAGAATGGCTGGTATCCAAAAGTCTACAAACAATAAATGTTGGAGAGGGTGTGGAGAAAAGGGAACCCTCTTACACTGTTGGTGGGAATGCAAACTAGTACAGCCACTATGGAGAACAGTGTGGAGATTCCTTAAAAATTGGAAATAGAACTGCCTTATGACTCAGCAGTCCCACTGCTGGGCATACACTCTGAGGAAACTGAATTGAAAGAGACACATGTACCCCAATGTTCATTGCAGCACTGTTTATAATAGCCAGGACATGGAAGCAACCTAGATGTCCATCAGAAGACAAATGAATAAGAAAGCTGTGGTACATATACACAATGGAGTATTACTCAGCCATTAAAAAGAATACATTTGAATCAGTTCTAATGAGGTAGATGAAACTGGAGCCTATTATACAGAGTGAAGTAAGCCAGAAAGAAAAACACCAATATAGTATACTAAAACATATGTATGGAATTTAGAAAGATGACAACGATAACCCTGTATGTGAGACAGCAAAAGAGACACAGATGTATAGAACAGTCTTTTGGACTCTGTGGGAGAGGGCGAGGGTGGGATGATTTGGGAGAATGACATTGAAACATGTATGATATCATATGTTAAATGAATCGCCAGACCAGGTTCGATGCACAATACAAGATGCTCGGGGCTGGTGCAGTGGGATGACCCAGAGGGATGGTATGGGGATGGAGGTGGGAAGGGGGTTCAAGATGGGGAACATGTGTACACCCATGGTGGATTCATGTTGACGTATGGCAAAACCAGTACAATATTGTAAAGTAATTAGCCTCCAATTAAAATAAATAAATTTATATTTAAAAATATAAAACAGCTGTCAGTTGAGCACCAACAATCATAGTGTATAGATAGTAAATCCAAGAACAGTAACAGAGAGCTTGATTGAAGAGACTGGGCTTGAATCAGCATTGAAAGTGGTCAGGCTGTGAGCAGGTGGAGGATGTGCACTCTAGCTGTGGGATTTAATAAAGAAAAGTAAAAGACTTGTTGAACAACAGATTAACATGATGTAGACATTTAAGAAAGAAGATGAGTTGGGGAGATGGATGAAAACCTAGTTTAAGAGGCTGATGAAAACCTGGTTTCTGGTGGGTTTTTTTTTTTTTTTTTTTTTTTTTTTTGGCAAACCACAAGATAAAGGAGCATAAAGATTTGTTTAAAAATTAGTAGGACTAGGTAAAGGTAGAGGAGGACTCAGGTAACCAAAGCTGTGGACTTAATGTAAAAGTGATGATAGTCTTAGGAAGTTGAGTAAAATATATGGAAGGAGAGACGGCATAATTTTGGACACACTGAGTTTGAGGACAGAAAGATATAAAAATATTTGGGAAACACCAGGAGACATGAATTTGGAACTGAGAAAGTTCAGGACTAGAGTTATCAGAACCAGTCCAGGTTGTCAATTGAAGAGCAGAATGGAAGATGCAGTCTTGGGCACCACCCAAGATAAGAGGGAGGTAGGGAGATGAGGCTTAAAACTCAACATTCCAAAAGTTAAAATCAGTCCCATCACTTCATGGCAAATAGATGGGGAAAAAATGGAAACAGTGACAGCCTTTATTTTCTTGTGCTCCAAAATCACTGCAGACAGTGAAATTAAAAGACACTGCACCTGGGAAGAAAAGCTGTGACAAACCTAGACAGTGTATGAAAAAGTATAGACATCACTTTGCAATAAAGGACCATCTAGTCAAAGCTACAGTTTTTCCACTGATCAAGCACAGATGTGAGTGTTGGACCATAAAGAACGCTGAGCGCCAAAGGATTGATCCTTTTAAACTGTGGTGCTGGACAAGACTATTGAGAGTCCCTTGGACTGCAAGGAGATCAAACCAGTCAATTCTAAAGAAAACCAATCCTGAATATTCATTGGAAGGACTGATGCTGAAGCTGGATCTCAAGTACTTTGGCCACCTGATGCAAAGAGCCAACTCATTGGAAAAGGCCCTGATGCTGGGAAAGACTGAGGGCAGGAGGAGAAGGGGATGACATAGGGGATGGTTGAATGGCACCACTGACTGAATGTACATGAGTTTGAGCAAACTCTGGGAGAGGGTGAAGGACAGGCAAGCTTGGTGTGCTGCAGTTCATGGGGTCACAGAGGGTCAGACACGACTTAGCAACTTGACAACAATGACAGAGTGAGATGAGGAGACTGTGATAAGAAGTACGTGTACTTCTTATTGGAAGTGGAAGTTTATACCATGAAAGTAAAATTCAAGAGAACCTCTAGAAAGGATGAGTGGACAGCAGAGTGATGGCTGTATATTTGGTTGAAGTAATCTTACTGGGAAAAATCTCAAAGCTAAAAAACTGAATAAATTGAGGCAAGGTGCTAGAGGAGAAATGAGAATAAAGGGCATAGGAGAAAAATTTATGTCTTCAATTGATCACTGACCAGCCTGGAATAAGGAAGCTATCTTTGAAATGAGAATGTAGATCTTGATTCCTGATTCTTTCAAACAGTATGACCTTGGCCAAATTAAGTGGTGGACTAGACAGTATCTAAGTTCTAAAACTCCTTGGTTTGTTGTATAAGCATTTATCAAGGGACTGTTGTACTTCCCACTTCACAGTGTAGTTATTCCTGTTGGCAGTGGTCTGAAAGCTTTGTTACACATCTGTTAACACCACATAGGACAGGAGATGTTTGCATACATCACTCGAGTGGCAGTTGCCATCTAGCATGATCCTGAAATGCATTAAAGGAAAGCAGAAGTGACATCTGTAAAGCGGAGTTGTTAAAGTGCTCTTCAAAGCCTTTGTGTAATTAGGAGTCACTGGAACGGGGAGAGCAGTTCATTGCAATAGAGTTTACTGCCCTGTGTATTCATCTCTTTTTCCTCAAGTTTGGGGGTTAAGTAAATAGCTATCCTTTTTAAAAATCCTCCTTGTTAAATAGTTTAATTCTTAGTTTTAGCTTAGGTTCATCAGGAAAAAAGGTCCTTTCATCTAAAAAAATAGTATGTAAAATTCTACCCCGGAAGAGAACACAAGTGAGTTTTCATATTGAAGTAACAGGAGAAGGCAGTGTATATAGAAATAAAAATGCCTTGATAATTCGGTCAGATTTACAGCTGCTAGATTTACACAAACATGTACAATAAAAATGTTTCATCTATGTTTCTAGTGAGTTTCAAGAAACAGCCACCTTCCCAAGTGCCTGACATCCAAAATCTTAAAGAAGAAAACCTTGTGAGAAGTTTTCAGCCTAACAAAAAAGGGCGTGACTCTAATAGACTCCTCCCATATTATGAACTGTACTGTCACACCCTGGGCATTATTATCTGAAAATACTTTGACTTTCCTTGCTGTACATAGGGTTTCTGCCTTAACATCTTAGCCACCTTTCTAATATCTTCTGACCATACACATTTTGTTAACTTTAAACCCTCTCTTCTTCATTTCCTCTGAGTCTCTGTTAGTTGGATAAAGCTGGCAGGCTAGAAAGAGCCCGTGGATGACACAGTCTGCCACTTTCTACCCCCGAAATTTTGAGCATTATTTTATTTTAAAACATGAATTCTCTCAGAGTAGATTACAAAAATAGCATTCAGAATCGACGATACAGCTTTTATATAGTTGTTTTACAATCCAGGATAAACTACACATAGAGAAGAGTTTTTAGTAAGTGAAATATTGCTTTCAAGCTCATAGTTCTTAGGATGTAAATTTAGGAAATAAGCTAAACTTTGAGGCATTTTCAAGAACTGAGAAGTACTTGGGCATTATCCAAAGACAGGAAGTGGCAACATGGACATCCTTAAAGAGCAGATAAAAACTGAATCTGGACTTCAGCTCATGCTGACTTAAAATCAACATCCTAAACAAAACATGTTGTGTTATTTCTGTTACTTCAAGCTACATTTTCTTGATGTAAATTGTAGAGATAAGAAAACACAAACATCCTAGTAAATTCAGTGATTTTCATTCACATGGTCCAATTGTCGAACTGCTGAGGTGATGTGAGCAAGGCTAAGTTGTGAATTTAACGTATTAGATGCATTTGTGATGGCATGGTTATATGAGTGGCATTTATGAAAGGGTTGTAGGGATAACTGTGATGTGGTCATCTGTGCTGCTTGTCCAGTGAAGTCAACCATCACTCAGATGGTAAAAGAGAACTGTGTTGAGTGTCCACACTGACCTGGTGATGGTAGTGGTGAAGAGTTTGCAGCCAGTTCTTGAGAGACGAATTCAAATGAAAAATATAGTGTACAGAATTTAGGAAGAGCAGTCAGATTCGGATGAGAACATAACCTAATGTTCAGGGACCATTTAAGTAGGCACTCATATATCCTCATCAGTTTAGTCACTCAGTTGTGTCTGACTCTGCAAAGCCATGGACTGAAGCATGCCAGGCTTCCCTGTCCATCACCAACTCCCAGAACTTGCTCAAACTCATGTCCATCGCATTGATGATGCCATCCAACCATCTCATCCTCTGTCATCCCCTTCTCCTCTTGCCCTCAATCTTTCCCAGCATCAGGGTCTTTTCCAATGAGTCGGCTCTTTGCATCAGGTAGCCAATGTATTGGAATTTCAGTTTCAGCATCAGTCCTTTCAATGAATATTCAGGACTAATTTCCTTTAGGATGCACTTGTTTGATCTCCTTGTAGGACAAGGGACTCACAAGAATCCTCTCCAACACCACAGATCAAAAGCATCAATTCTTCAGCACTCAGATTTCTTTATAGTCCAAATTTCACATCCACAGATGACTACTGAAAAAGTCATAGTTTGACTAGACAGACATTTGTTGGCAAAGTAATGTCTCTGCTTTTTATTTATTTTTTTTTAAACTTTACAATATTGTATTAGTTTTGCCAAATATCAAAATGAATCCGCTTTTTAATATGCTGTCTAGGTTGGTCATAAATTTTCTTCCCAGGAGCAAGCGTCTTTTAATTTCATCGCTGCAGTCACCATCTGCCGTGATTTTGGAGCCCAAGAAAATAAAGTTTATCTCTATTGTCATTGTTTCCCCATCTGTTTGTCGTAAATTGATGGGACTGGATGCCATGATCTTTATTTTTTGAATGCTAAGTTTTAAGAAAGCTTTTTCACTTGCTTCTTTCAATTTTATCAAGAGGTTCTTTAGTTCCTCACGTTCTGCCATAAGGGTAGTATCATCTGCAAATCTGAGGTTATTTATATTACTCCCAGAAATCTTGATTCCAGCATTTCACATGATGTACTCTGCATATAAGTTAAATACGCAGGGTGACAGAATACACCCTTGATGTACACCTTTCCCAATTTGGAACCAGTCTGTTGTTTCATGCCCAGTTCTAACTGTTACCTCTTGTCCTGCATACATATTTCTCAGAGGCAGGTGAGGTGGTCTGGTTTTCCCATCTCTTGAAGAATTTTCCACAGTTAGTTTGTTTTGATCTGCACAGTCAAAGGCTTTGCCGTAATCAATAAAGGATAAGCAGATGTTTTTCTGTAACTCTCTTGCTTTTTTGATGATCCAAAGGATGTTGACAATTTGATCTCTGATTCCTCTGCCTTTTCTAAATCCAGCTTGGACATCTGAAAGTTCATGTTTCACGTACTGTTGAAGCCCTGCTTGGAGAATTTTGAGCATTGCTTTGATAGCATGTGAAATGAGTGCAATTATGTGGTCAAGGCTATAGTTTTTCCAGTGGTCATGTATGGATGTGAGAGTTGAACTATAAAGAAAGCTGAGCACAGAAGAATTGATGCTTTTGAACTGTGGTGTTGGAGAAGACTCTTGAGAGTCCCTTGGACTGCAAGGAGATAAAACCAGTCCATCCTAAAGGAAATCAGTCCTGGGTGTTCATTGGAAGGACTTATGTTGAAGCTGAAACTCCAATAATTCAGCCACCTGATGCAAAGAGTTTACTCATTTGAAAAGACCCTGATGCTGGGAGGGATTGAGTGCAGGAGGAGAAGGGGACGACAGAGGATGAGATGGCTGGATGGCATCACCTACTCGATGGACATGGGTTTGGGTGAACTCTGGGAGTTGGTGATGGACAGGGAGGCCTGGCGTGCTTTGGTTCATTGGGTCACAAAGAGTCAGACACGACTGAGCGACTGAACTGAACTGATGTGGTTATTTTACCATTCTTTGGCATTGCCCTTCTTAGGGATTGGAATGAAAACTGACCTTTTCCAGTCCTGTGGCCACTGCTGAGTTTTCCAAATTTGCTGACATATTGAGTGCAGCACTTTCACAGCATCATCTTTTAAGATTTGAAATAGCTCAACTGAAATTCCATAACCTCTGCTAGCTTTGTTTATAGTGATGCTTCCTAAGGCCCACATGACTTTGCATTCTAGGAGGTCTTGTTCTAGGTGATTGATCACACCATCATGGTAATCTGGGTCAAGAAGGTCTCTTTTGTATGGTTGTTCCGTGTATTCTTGCCACCTCTTAATATCTTCTGCTTCTGTTAGGTCCATGCCATTTCTGTTCTTTATTGTCCCCATCTTTGCATGAAATGTTCCCTTGGTATCTCTAACTTTCTTGAAGAGATCTCTAGTCTTTCCCTTTCTATGGTTTTCTCTATTTCTTTGTATTGATCACCAAGGAACGATTTCTTCTCTCTCTTTGCTATTCTTTGGAACTCTGCATTCAAATGGGTATATCTTTCATTTTCTCCTTTGTCTTTCACTTGTCTTCTTTTCTCATCTATTTCTGAGGCTTCCTCAGACAATCATTTTGCCTTTTTGCATTTCCTTTTCTTTGAGATGGTCCTGGTCACTGCCTGCTGTACAATGTCACGAACCTCTAAATATAGTTCTTCGGGTACTCTTTCAGATCTAATGCCTTGAATATGTTTGTCATTCCCACTGTATAATCATTAGGGATTTAATTTAGATCACACCTGAATGGTCTAGTGGTTTTCCCTACTTTCTTCAATTTAAGTCTGAATTTGACAATAAGAAGTTCATGATCTGAGCCACAGTCAGCTCCCACTCTTATTTTTTCTGACTGTATAGAGCTTCTCCATCTTTGGCTGCAAAGGATATAATCAGTCTGAGTTCGGTATTGACCATCTGATGATGTCCATCATCAGATGTCTAAGTCTTCTCTTGTGTTGTTGGAAGAGGGTGTTTGCTATGACCAGTGCATTCTCTTGGAAAAATCTGGTATTAAAGAGATGCTACACAATAGTCAGTACATGGGAGAAACCCAGATGTCCAGTGACAGATGAATGCATGAAGAAGATGTGGTACATAAATACAATGGAACTTCCAGTTCAGTTCAGTTCAGTCGCTCAGTCATGTCTGACTCTTTGTGACCCCTTGAATTGCAGCACACCAGGCCTCTCTGTCCATCACGAACTCCCGGAGTTCACTCAAACTCATGTGTATCGAGTCGGTGAAGCCATCCAGCAATCTCATCCTCTGTCGTCCCCTTCTCCTCCTGCTCCCAATTCCCCCCAGTATCAGGGTCTTTTCCAATGACTCAGCTCTTCGCATGAGGTGGCCAAAGTACTGGAGTTTCAGCTTCAGCATCAGTCCTTCCAATGAACACCCAGGACTGGTCTCCTTTGGGATGGACTGGCTGGATCTCCTTGCAGTCCAAGGGACTCTCAAGAGTCTTCTCCAGCACCACAGTACAAAAGCATCAATTCTTTGGCGCTCAGCTTTCTTCCCAGTCCAACTATAACATCCATACATGACCAATGGAAAAACCATGGCCTTGACTAGACAGACCTTTGTTGGCAAAGTAATATCTCTACTTTTTAATATGCTATCTAGGTTGGTCATAACTTTCTTTCCAAAGAGTAAGCATCTTTTAAATTCATGGCTGCAATCACCATCTGCAGTGATTTTGGAGCCCAGAAAAAAAAAGTCTGACACTGTTTCCACTGTTTCCCCATCTATTTCCCATGAAGTGATGAGACCAGATGCCATGATCTTTGTTTTCTGAATGTTGAGCTTTAAGCCAACTTTTTCACTCTCCTCTTTCACTTTCATCAAGAGTCTTTTTAGTTCCTTTTTCACTTTCTGCCATAAGGGTGGTGTTATCTGCATATCTGAGGTTATTGATATTTCTCCCAGCAATCTTGATTCCAGCTTGTGCTTCTTCCAGCCCAGGGTTTCTCATCTCAGCCATAAAAAGGAATGAGTTTGAGTCAGTTGTAGTGAGGTGGACAAGCCCAGAGCCTGTCATACAGAGTGAATTCAAAAAGAGAAAAACAAATATCATACACCAACACACACACACACACACACACACACACACACACATATGGAATCTAGTAGAGCAGTGCTGGTGAACTTATTTACAGAGAAGGAATGGAGACTCAGATGTAGAGAACACATCTGTGGACACGGCTGGGGAGGGGGAGGCTAGGACAAATTGAGAAAGCAGCATTGAAAGCAGCACTACAATGTGTAAAATAGCCAGTGGGAATCCACTCTATAACACAGGGGGCCCATTCTGGCACTCTGGGATGACCTAGAGGAGTGGAATGAGGGTGAGGGAGGCAGGGTCATGAAGGAGGGGACACATAGAATTGTGACTGATTCATGCTGATGTACATCAGAGATCACCACGACATTATAAAGCAATTATCCCCCAGTAAGGAGAAAAAAAAAAAAGATGCTACAGGCCCACATGGATATTTTCCAGTTTGAGAATATAGCACCCTATCTCAGCATGAAATGTTGCAGAAAATGGCCATTCACCTATGTTCCCATAGAAATAGAGTCATGTTCTAACAAGTGGGGATTTGTAGGCAGCTTTGGGCAGAAAAAGACTCCTCAAAGGAAAGAGCAGGAGGCACCCTTTTCTCTTCTTCAATATTCTCACCTGAGGAATCCCATGGACAGAGGAGCCTGGCAGGCTACAGTCCGTGAGATTGCAAAGAGTCAGACTCAGCTGAATAACCAACACTTTCACTTCAACCTTAAAGAAACCCCCAAGCTCTACTCACTTCTGCGCTAGAAGACCTTGCAATATTTTAATCACACAATATCTTGCCTAACTTGTTGTTTGTTTCCATAGATCAAAGAAGTAGAACAGTGCAACCAAGATAACATCTACAGCTTGGAATTCCCTGGAATCTCAGTGGTTAGAACTTGATGCTTTCATTTAGGTGGCTGGGGTTCAGTTCACCGTCAAGCAATGCCTGTTAATGGTAAGACACAAAGTGATATATTTTCCTCTACGTCTCTGAGGTAAAGATGTCTCTTTTTGTTCCTTTAGTATCTAGGCAAAATCACCATTTGGAATACTTGTCTTCTATCAGTGTCTGCTTTCAGTTGTAAGTTCTTGACACATGTATATGAGAGATCTCCACAGAGATCAGGTTTCTGTAGGTCTCCCACAGTACATCCCTGAACAAGGCCCTCTGAGCAGGGTCCAGGCATTCCCACTCCTCATGCATGAATTTGATGGCCACATCCTTCAAAGTCATCTGTTCCTGAGGAAGAGCCATTCCTAACTCCCGTTCTTTCCTCTTTTGCCTCTTCAGGGCTTCTTCCTTAGACAAGATGAATCTTTAGAGTTTTATCCACTTGAACTCCATTTCAGTTCTGGCAGAAAGTGTCCCCTTTCCTCCTAGTGTATAGACAAACCACTATTTTTTAATCTTTTATTGGCTACTTTCACATCTTTAAATAATATCCCTATTTTCTCTTCCCAACTTTCTGCCAATTTTTTTGCAGGTTGGGTTCCCCCAGAAGCATGCTCTAAGATGAGATTAGTATGCAAGAGTTTCTTTGGGAGTTTTCTCAAGATCAACATCTGTGGAAGGGAATGAAGAAGGTGGAAGGGAATGAAGGAGGAGAAAAGAAGGGAAGGAATCGGGACTGGGCAGATGGAGAAGGTGGGCTGTGATGCCATCTCACAAAATGCTTCAGCCAACCCTACAGGGATTTCTGAAACTTGGATGGTCTTTCAGAGATAATTTGATTTTTATTATATTAATTATATTAATAGATATAGCTTTCTAATGATATGAATATTACATATACACATCAATAAATTATGGTGAGGTTAGCGACGGTGGTGTCTCTCCGTATTTCCTTTGGTTGCTAGAGTACACCCTTAAGTAATCTCTTACAAAAGGGTCAAGCAGAAGATAAGGTTTTGAATTCTTGCATATTTAAAAAAGTCTTTATTCAGTTCACATACTTCCTCGACAGTTTGGCTGTATATAAAACTTAAAGCTGAAACTTTATATACTTTTTGTAATGTGTACAAGCTTTTAGAATCTTTTCCTATCCTTGGTGTTCTGAACTTTCACAAACTATGCATAAACATGGAAGTGTGTTCATTCATTGTGCTAGATACTCAATAAACCTATTCAGTATGAACTGCTTATTCTTTAGCTCTAAAGTTATTTTTCTAATGTATCTTTAATTTCCTCCCCTCTATGTTTTCTTTTCCATTTCTGTAACTTAGTAAGATCTTGGTCTTTCTAACCGTCTCATATTTTGTTGCACACTCCCTAGATTTTGTTTGCCTGTTTTTGAGGTATAACTTACATACACTAAACTGCACACATCTTAGGTGTAGATCTTAATTTGCTTCATATGTACTCACCCATGTAATCACTAATCAGATACCATACTAGAACATTTCCAGCATGCCTGAAGACTTCCTCATGGCAGACTCCTGTTCCATACCTTCCTCCAAAGATACCCACTGTTCTGATCTTATCACCACAGAGCTGTTCTCCTCTTCTAGAACTTTCTGTAAATGTCATTTCACACTATATACTCTTTGATGTCTGGCTTCTTGCAATCAACGTCATGTTTTTGGAATTTATGTTTTGCTTTTATCAGTAGTTTGTTCTTTTCACTGCTGCATTGTATTCCATTTTGTGATGATATCGCAGTTTGTCTACCCAAATTACCAGATACAAACCAAGGACCTTAGGGTTGCTTCCAGTCGGGGGCTGTTCTGAATAATACTATGAACACTTTTGTCCATGTCTTTTGGTGGCCAGAAGTCTCACATCTGTTGGGCATATGCCTTGGAGTAGAGTTGCCAGTTCATGAGGTAGGCAGGTGTTTAGCTTTTGGTAAATTCTGCCACAGAGTTTTCCAAAATGGCTGTATCAATGAACACTCCTACAAGCGATGTAAAAGTTTGAATCGCTCTAAACTCTTGCCAGCCCTTAATGGTGTCCTTTACTGTATTTCTGCTCAACATTGTAAAACTGCATCTCAATTTGACTTTTCAGTTCTTTTATTGAATGTTGAATTTTATAGCTATAGTTTTAATTTCCAAGTGGTATTTCATGTTCTGTTGGAATTTTTCTATAGCAAATGATTCTTGTTTCATATATTCAATTGCTTCTCAAATCTTTCTGATGATGTTTATAAAATATATTTTTGTTTGTTCTTTCAAAATTATTCTTGGAGGGACTTCCCTGCTGGTCCAGTGGTTAAGAATCCATCCAGCAGTGCAGGGACACAGGCTCGATCCCTGATCTGGGAACTAAGATCCCACATGCCACAGAGCAACTAAGCAAATGAACCCTAGAGCCTTTGCTCCAAAAGAGAAGTCACCTCAAGAGAAGATCACAGAGAAGAAGAGTAGCACCCATTCACTGCTACTAGAGAAGCCCATATGAAGCAGTGAAAACCCAGCACAGATCAGATCAGATCAGCTGCTCAGTGGTGTCCGACTATTTGCGACCCCATGAATCGCAGCACGCCAGGCCTCCCTGTCCATCACCAACTCCCAGAGTTCACTCAGACTCACGTCCGGCGAGTCAGTGATGCCATCCAGCCATCTCATCCTCTGTCGTCCCCTTCTCCTCTTGCCCCCATTCCCTCCCAGCATCAGAGTCTTTTCCAATGAGTCAACTCCTCTCATGAGGTCGCCAAAGTACTGGAGTTTCAGTTTTAGCATCAATCTTTCCAAAGAAATTCCAGTGCTGATCTCCTTCAGAATAGACTGGTTGAATCTCCTTGCAGTCCAAGGGACTCTAAAGAGTCTTCTCCAACACCACAGTTCAAAAGCATCAGTTCTTCGGTGCTCAGCCTTCTTCACAGTCCAACTCTCACATCCATACATGACCACAGGAAAAACCATAGCCTTAACTAGACGAACCTTTGTTGGCAAAGTAGTGTCTCTGCTTTTGAATATGCTATATAGGTTGGTCATAACTTTCCTTCCAAGGAGTAAGCGTCTTTTAATTTCATGGCTGCAGTCACCATCTGTAGTGATTTTGGAGCCCAGAAAAACAAAGTCTGACACTGTTTCCACTGTTTCCCCATCTATTTCCCATGAAGTGATGGGACTGGATTCCATGATCTTCATTTTCTGAATGTTGAGCTTTAAGCCAACTTTTTCACTCTTCACTTTCACTTTCATCAAGAGGCTTTTTAGTTTCGCTTCACCCTCTGCCATAAGGGTGGTGTCATCTGCATATCTGAGGTTATTGATATTTCTCCCGGCAATCTTGTTTCCAGCTTGTATTTCTTCCAGTCCAGCGTTTCTCATGATGTACTCTGCATGTAAGTTAAATAAACCGGGTGACAATATACAGCCTTGATGTACTCCTTTTCCTATTTGAAACCAGTCTGTTGTTCCATGTCCAGTTCTGACTGTTGCTTCCAGACCTGCATACAAATTTCTCAAGAGGCAGATCAGGTGGTCTGGTATTCCCATATCTTTCAGAATTTTCCACAGTTTATTGTGATCCACAGAGTCAAAGGCTTTGGCATAGTCAATAAAGCAGAAATAGATGCTTTTCTGGAACTCTCTTGCTTTTTCCATAATTCAGCAGATTTTGGCAATTTGATCTCTGGTTCCTCTGCCTTTTCTAAAACCAGCTTGAACATCAGGAACTTCATGGTTCACATATTGCTGAAGCCTGGCTTGGAGAATTTTGAGCATTACTTTACTAGTGTGTGAGATGTGTGCAATTGTGCGGTAGTTTGAGCATTCTTTGGCATTGCCTTTCTTTGGGATTGGAATGAAAACTGACCTTTTCCAGTCCTGTGGCCACTGCTGAGTTTTCCAAATTTGCTGGCATATTGAGTGCAGCACTTTCACAGCATCATCTTTCAGGATTTGGAATAGCTCAACTGGAATTCCATCACCTCCACTAGCTTTGTTCATAGTGATTCTTTCTAAGGCCCACTTGACTTCACATTCCAGGATGTCTGGCTCTAGGTCAGGGATCATACCATTGTGATTACCTGGGTCGTGAAGATCTTTTTTGTACAGTTATTCTGTGTATTCTTGCCATCTCCTCTTAATATCTTCTGCTTCTGTTAGGTCCATACCATTTCTGTCCTTTATCTAGCCCATTTTTGCATGAAATGTTCCTTTGGTATCTCTGATTTTCTTGAAGAGATCTCTAGTCTTTCCCATTCTGTTGTTTTCCTCTATTTATTTGCATTGATCGCTGAGGAAGCCTTTTTTTTTTATCTCTTCTTGCTATTCTTTGATACCCTGCATTCAGATGTTTATATCTTTCCTTTTCTCTTTTGCTTTTTTCTTCTCTTCTTTTCACAGCTATTTGTAAGGCCTCCCCAGACAGCCATTTTGCTTTTTTGCATTTCTTTTCCATGGGGATGGTCTTGATCCCTTTCTCCTGTACAATGTCAAGAATCTCATTCCATAGTTCATCAGGCACTCTATCTATCAGATCTAGGCCCTTAAATCTATTTCTCACTTTCACTGTATAATCATAAGGGATTTGATTTAGGTCATACCTGAATGGTCTAGTGGGTTTCCCTACTTTCTTCAATTTAAGTCTGAATTTGGCAATAAGGATTTCATGGTCTGAGCCACAGTCAGCTCCTGGTCTTGTTTTGGCTGACTGTATAGAGCTTCTCAATCTTTGGCTGCAAAGAATATAATCAATCTGATTTCACTGTTGACCATCTGGTGATGTCCATGTATAGAGTCTTCTCTTGTGTTGTTGGAAGAGGGTGTTTGTTATGACCAGTGCATTTTCTTGGCAAAACTCTATTATTAGTCTTTGCCCTGCTTCATTTCCTATTCCAAGGCCAAATTTGCCTGTTACTCCAGGTGTTTCTTGACTTCGTATTTTGCATTCCAGTCCCCTATAATGAAAAGGACATCTTTTTTGGGTGTTAGTTCTAAAAGGTCTTGTAGGTCTTCATAGAACCGTTCAACTTCAGCTTCTTCAGCATTACTGGTTGGGGCATAGACTTGGATTACTGTGATATTGAATGGTTTGCCTTGGAAACGAACAGAGATCATTCTGTCATTTTTGAGATTGCATCCAAGTACTGCATTTCGGACTCTTTTGTTGACCATGATGGCCACTCCATTTCTTCTGAGGGATTCCTGCCCACAGTAGTAGATATAATGGTCATCTGAGTTAAATTCACCCATTCCAGTCCATTTCAGTTCGCTGATTCCTAGAATGTCGACATTCACTCTTGCCATCTCTTGTTTGACCACTTCCAATTTGCCTTGATTCATGGACCTGACATTCCAGGTTCCTATGCAATATTGCTCTTTACAGCACCGGACCTTGCTTCTATTGCCAGTCATATCCACAGCTGGGTATTGTTTTTGCTTTGGCTCCATCCTTTCATTCTTTCTGGAGTTATTTCTCCACTGATCTCCAGTAGCATATTGGGCACCTACTGACCTGGGGAGTTTCTATTTCAGTATCCTATCATTTTGCCTTTTCATACTGTTCATGGGGTTCCCAATGAACAGTATGAAACCCAGCACAGCCCCCCCCCCCAAAAACAACAACAACAACTTCTTGGACTTCCCTGGTGGTCCAGTGGTTATGATGCCACACTTCCACCGCAGGGGGCTTGAGTTTGATTCATGGTCAGAGAACTAAGATCCTGCATGCTGCATGGCAAGGCCAAAAAAATAAATAAATAAATAGAATTATTTTCTGTGTCTTAGTCCCCTAGGGCCAGCTTGGCCGTTTGTTCTCCTTGGTATTGCTCTGTCACCTTGTATGCCATCCTCAAATGTTTGACCTTTCTTTGCCAGCTGATTACACCAAAGAACCAGGCTGACTGGCAGCTCTGTGTACAGGGTGGGAGCTATTGATTTGCAGGCTTTGTTTTAAAATGAAGAGGCAGTGTGCTGATAGTGTTATTGGGTGTCCTGCAAAATGTAATTATATGGAGAGATTTTTTTTTTTTTTGGTGGGTAGTGGTTTCAACACTCACTCCAGCTTTCCTAGCCTTCCCCCACATAATCTATTCAGTTTCTTTAGAGAAGAACACTTTTTTATTCATTCTTGGGTTAAAGACTGATTTGTGGGCTTTCTGGGGAAGGTTATCATCCATATAGAAACCTTTAATTAATCTCTCATCCCAGAAGGAAACCCAGTACCCACTAAGCAGTTGCTCCCCATCCCTTCTCCCATAATGCCTGGCAACCACCAATTTGCATTCTGCCTCTACAGATTAATTTATTTCGAACATTTTAGAGAAATGGAATCATACAATACATGATCCTTTGTGTCTGGATTCTTTCAACTAGCAGGATGCTTTCAAAAGTCATTCATGGTGTAGCATGATGCATCAGTACTTCATTCTTTTTATATGTCAATGGAATATTCCATTGTATGTATCTCCCAAAATTCATTTATCTGTTCCTGTGTTTATGGATAGTGAAAATGAAAGTCACTCAGTCATGTCCAACTCTTTGAAACCCCATGGACTATACATTCCATGGAATTCTCCAGGCCAGAATACTGGAGTGGGTAGCTGTTCCCTTCTCCAGGGGATATTCCCAACCCAGGGATCAAACCCAGCTCCCCCTCATTGCAGGTAGATTCTTCACCGACTGAGCCACTATGGATATTTTGGCTTATTCCACTTTTGGCTATTGGATGCGCTGCATGAACATATGTGTGTTAAGTTGCTTCACTCGTGTCTGACTCTTTGCCACTCCATAGACTGTAACCTGCAAGGCTCCTTTGTCCATGGGATTCTCCAGGTGAGGATACTGGAGTGGCTTGCCATGCTCTCCTCCAGGGAATCTTCTCAACCCAGAGATCAAACCAGTGTCTTTTACACCTACTGCATTGGCAGGTGGGCTGTTTACCACTAGCGCCACCTGGGAACATGCATGTACATATATTTGTTTGGGTACCGGTTAAAGCTGGAATCCAGGTTGCCAGGAGAAATATCAATAACCTCAGATATGGGGGGAGGAGCCAAGATGGCAGAGGAGTAGGACGGGGAGAACACTTTCTGCCCCACAAATTAATCAAAAGAGCATTTAAAAGCTGAGTAAATCCCACAAAACAACTTCTGAATGCTGGCAAAGGACATCAGGCACCCAGAAAAGCAACCCAAGTCTTCGAAAGGAGTGCTGTGAACCTCTCTGGGTGTCCCTCACGGTAGAGAAACTTTTCATCTTTAATGTAGATGTTTTATCAATGGTGCTGTATAGAAGGAGAAGTTTTGAAACTACTGTAAAAATAAGACCAATAACTGGAAGCAGGAGGCTTAAGTCCAAACCCTGACTCCAGGGAACTCCTGACTCCAAGGAACATTAATTGACAGGAGCTCATCAAACACCTCCATACCAACACTGAAACCAAGCACCACACAAGGGCCAACAAGTTCCAGGGCAAGACATACCAAGAAAATTCTCCAGCAACAAAGGAACACAGCCCTGAGCTCTAAGATACAGGCTGCCCAAAGTCACCCCAAAACCATAGACACCTCATAACTCATTACTGGACACTTCATTGCACTCCAGAGAGAATAAATACAGCTCCACTCCCCAGAACACCGACACAAGCTTCCCTAACCAGGAAACCTTGACAAGCCACCTGTACAAACCCACACACAGCGAGGAAATGCCACAATAAAGAGAACTCCACAAACTGCCAGAATACGGAAAGGACACCCCAAAATCCACAATTTAAACAAGATGAAGAGACAGAGGAATACCCAGCAGATAAAGGAACAGGATAAATGCCCATCAAACCAAACCAAAGAGGAAGAGATAGGGAATCTACCTGATAAAGAATTCCGAATAATGATAGTGAAATTGATCCAAAATCTTGAAATCAAAATGGAATCACAGACAAATAGCCTGGAGACAAAGACTGAGAAGATGCAAGAAAGGTTTAACAAGGACCTAGAAGAAATAAAAAAGAGTCAATATATAATGAAAAATGCAATAAATGAAATCAAAAACACTCTGGAGGCAACATATAGTAGAATAACAGACGCAGAAGATAGGATTAGTGAATTAGAAGATAGAGTGGCAGAAATAAATGAATCAGAGAGGATAAAAGAAAAACGAATTAAAAGAAATGAGGACAATCTCAGAGACCTCCAGGACAATATTATATGCTACAACATTCGAATCATAGGGGTCCCAGAAGAAGAAGACAAAAAGAAAGACCATGAGAAAATACTTGAGGAGATAATAGTTGAAAACTTCCCTAAAATGGGGAAGGAAATAATCACCCAAGTCCAAGAAACCCAGAGAGTCCCAAACAGGATAAACCCAAGGCGAAACACCCCAAGACACATATTAATCAAATTAACAAAGATCAAACACAAAGAACAAATATTAAAAGCAGCAAGGGAAAAACAACAAATAACACACAAGGGAATACCCATAAGGATAACAGCTGATCTTTCAATAGAAACTCTTCAAGCCAGGAGGGAATGGCAAGACATACTTAAAATGATGAAAGAAAATAATGTACAGCCCAGATTATTGTACCCAGAAAGGATCTCATTCAAGTATGAAGGAGAAATCAAAAGCATTTCAGACAAGCAAAAGCTGAGAGAATTCTGCACCACCAAACCAGATCTCCAACAAATACTAAAGGATATTCTTTAGACAGGGAACACAAAAACAGTGTATAAATTCGAACCCAAAACAATAAAGTAAATGGCAACGGGATCATACGTATCAGTAATTACCTTAAACGTAAATGGTTGAATGCCCCAACCAAAAGACAAAGACTGGCTGAATGGATACAAAAACAAGACCCCTACCTACGTTGTCTACAAGAGACCCACCTCAAAATAGGGGACATATAGAGACTGAAAGTGAGGGGCTGGAAAAAGATTTTCCAGACAATAGGGACCAAAAGAAAGCAGGAGTAGCAATACTCATATCAGATAAAATAGACTTTAAAACAAAGGCTGTGAAAAGAGACAAAGATGGTCACTACATAATGATCAAAGGATCAATCCAAGAAGAAGATATAACAATTATAAATATATATGCACCCAACACGGGAGCACCACAGTATGTAAGAAAAATGCTAACAAGTATGAAAGGGGAAATTAACAATAACACAATAATAGTGGGAGACTTTAATACCCCACTAACACCTATGGATAGATCAACTAAACAGAAAATTAACAATGAAACACAAACTTTAAATGATACAATAGACCAGTTAGACCTAATTGATATGTATAGGACATTTCATCCCAAAACAATGAATTTCACCTTTTTCTCAGGTGCACATGGAACCTTCTCCAGGATAGATCACATCCTGGGTCATAAATCTAGTCTTGGTAAATTAAAAAAAAAAAAAATAGAAATCATTCCAAGCATCTTTTCTGACCACAATGCAGTAAGATTAGATCTCAATTACAGGAGAAAAACTATTAAAAATTCCAACATATGGAGGCTGAACAACACGCTGCTGAATAACCAACAAATCACAGAAGAAATCAAAAAAGAAATCAAAATTTGCATAGAAACGAATGAAATGAAAACACAACAACCCAAAACCTGTGGGACACGGTAAAAGCAGTCCTAAGGGGAAAGTGCATAGCAATACAGGCATACCTCAAGAAAAAAGAAAAAAGTCAAATAAATAACCTAACTCTACACCTAAAGCAACTAGAAAAGGAAGAAATGAAGAACCCCAGGGTTAGTAGAAGGAAAGAAATCTTAAAAATTAGGGCAGAAATAAATGCAAAAGAAACAAAAGACACCATAGCAAAAATCAACAAAGCCAAAAGCTGGTTCTTTGAAAGGATAACTAAAATTGACAAACCATTAGCCAGACTCATCAAGAAACAAAGGGAGAAAAATCAAATCAATAAAAATAGAAATGAAAATGGAGAGATCACAATGGACAATGCAGAAATACAAAGGATCATAAGAGACTACTATCAACAATTATATACCAATAAAATGGACAACATGGAAGAAATGGACATTCTTAGAAAAGTACAACTTTCCAAAACTGGACCAGGAAGAAATAGAAAATCTTAACAGACCCATCACAAGCACGGAAATTGAAACTGTAATCAGAAAACTTCCAGCAAACAAAAGCCCAGGTCCAGATGGCTTCACAGCTGAATTCTACCAAAAATTTAGAGAAGAGCTAACACCTATTCTGCTCAAACTCTTGCAGAAAATTGCAGAGGAAGGTAAACTTCCAAACTCATTCTATGAGGCCACCATCACCCTAATACCAAAACCTGACAAAGATCCCACAAAAAAAGAAAACTACAGGCCAATATCACTGATGAACATAGATGCAAAAATCCTTAACAAAATTCTAGCAATCAGAATCCAACAACACATTAAAAAAGATCATACACCATGACCAAGTGGGCTTTATCCCAGGGATGCAAGGATTCTTCAATATCCACAAATCAATCAATGTAATACACCACATTAACAAATTGAAAAATAAAAACCATATGATTATCTCAATAGATGCAGAGAAAGCCTTTGAAAAAATTCAACATCCATTTATGATAAAAACTCTCCAGAAAGCAGGCATAGAAGGAACATACCTCAACATAATAAAAGCTATATATGACAAACCCACAGCAAACATTATCCTCAATGGTGAAAAATTGAGAGCATTTCCTCTAAAGTCAGGAACAAGACAAGGGTGTCCACTTTCACCGTTACTATTCAACATAGTTTTGGAAGTTTTGGCCACAGAAATCAGAGCAGAAAAAGAAATAAAAGGAATCCAAATTGGAAAAGAAGAAGTAAAACTCTCACTATTTGTAGATGATATGATCCTTTACATAGAAAACCCTAAAGACTCCACCAGAAAATTACTAGAATTAATCAATGACTATAGTAAAGTTGCAGGATATAAAATCAACACACAGAAATCCCCTGCATTCCTATACACTAATAATGAGAAAATAGAAAGAGAAATTAAGGAAACAATTCCATTCACCATTGCAACGGAAAGAATAAAATACTTAGGAATATATCTACCTAAAGAAACTAAAGACCTATACATAGACAACTATAAAACACTGGTGAAAGAAATCAAAGAGGACACTAATAGATGGAGAAATATACCATGTTCATGGATTGGAAGAATCAATATAGTGAAGATGAGTATACTACCCAAAGCAATTTATAGATTCAATGCAATCCCTATCAAGCTACCAATGGTATTCTTCACAGAGCTAGAACAAATAATTTCACAATTTGTATGGAAATACAAAAAACCTCGAATAGCCAAAGCGATCTTGAGAAAGAAGAATGGAACTGGAGGAATCAACCTACCTGACTTCAGGCTCTACTACAAAGCCACAGTTATCAAGACAGTATGGTACTGGCACAAAGACAGAAATATAGATCAATGGAACAAAATAGAAAGCCCAGAGATAAAGCCACACACATATGGACACCTTATCTTTGACAAAGGAGGCAAGAATATACAATGGATTTAAGACAATCTCTTTAACAAGTGGTGCTGGGAAATCTGGTCAACCACTTGTAAAAGAATGAAACTAGAACACTTTCTAACACCGTACACACAAATAAACTCAAAATGGATTAAAGATCTAAACGTAAGACCAGAAACTATAAAACTCCTAGAGGAGAACATAGGCAAAACACTCTCTGACATACATCACAGCAGGATCCTCTATGACCCACCTCCCAGAATATCGGAAATAAAAGCAAAAATAAACAAATGGGACCTAATTAAACTTAAAAGCTTCTGCACAACAAAGGAAACTATAAGCAAGGTGAAAAAGCAGCCTTCAGAATGGGAGAAAATAATAGCAAATGAAGCAACTGACAAACAACTAATCTCAAAAATATACAAGCAACTCCTACAGCTCAACTCCAGAAAAATAAATGACCCAATCAAAAAAATGGGCCAAAGTACTAAATAGACATTTCTCCAAAGAGGACATACAGATGGCTAACAAACACATGAAAAGATACTCAACATCACTCATTATCAGAAAAATGCAAATCAAAACCACTATGAGGTACCATTTCATGCCAGTCAGAATGGCTGCAATCCAAAAGTCTACAAGCAATAAATGCTGGAGAGGGTGTGGAGAAAAGGGAACCCTCTTACACTGTTGGTGGGAATGCAAACTAGTACAGCCACTATGGAGAACAGTGTGGAGATTCCTTAAAAAACTGGAAATAGAACTTCCTTATGATCCAGCAATCCCACTGCTGGGCATACACACTGAGGAAACCAAAATTTAAAGAGACACGTGTACCCCAATGTTTATTGCAGCACTGTTTATAATAGCCAGGACATGGAAGCAACCTAGATGTCCATCAGCAGATGAATGGATAAGAAAGCTGTGGTACATATACACAATGGAGTATTACTCAGCCATTAAAAAGAATACATTTGAATCAGTTCTAATGAGGTGGATAAAACTGGAACCTATTATACAGAGTGAAGTAAGCCAGAAAGAAAAACACCAATACTGTATACTAACACATATATATGGAATTTAGAAAGATACTAACAATAACCCTGTGTATGAGACAGCAAAAGAGACACTGATGTATAGAACAGTCTTATGGACTCTGTTGCAGAGGGAGAGGGTAGGAAGATTTGGGAGAATGGCATTGAAACATGTATAATATCATGTATGAAATGAGTTGCCAGTCCAGATTCGATGCATGATACTGGATGCTTGGGGCTAGTGCACTGGGGCGACCCAGGGGGATGGTATGGGGAGGGAGGAGGGAGGAGGGTTCAGGATGGGGAGCACATGTATACCTGTGGCGGATTCATTTTGATATTTGGCAAAACTAATACAATTTGTAAAGTTTAAAAATAAAATTAAAAAAATAATAATAACCTCAGATATGTAGATGATACCACCCTAATGGCAGAAAGCAAAAAGGAACAAATAGCACCTTAATGAAGGTGAAAGAGGGGAGTGAAAAAGCTGGCTTAAAACTCAACATTCAAAAAATGAAGATCATGGCATCCAGTCCCATTCCCTCATGGCAAATAGATGGGGAAACAATGGAAACAGTGATAGACTTTATTTTCTTGAGCTCCAAAATCACTACAGATGTTGACTGCAGCCATGAAATTAAAAGACGCTTGCTCCTTGGAAGAAAAGTTATGACAAACCTAGATAGCGAATTAAAAAGCAGAGACATTACTTTGCCAACAAAGGTCTGTATAGTCAAACTATGGTTTTTCCAGTAGTCATGTATGGATGTGAGAGCTGGACCATAAAAAAAAGGCTGAGTGCTGAAGAATTGATGCCTTCGAACTGTGGTGTAGGAGAAGACTCTTGAGAGGCCCTTGGATGCAAGGAGATCAAACAAGTCAATTCTAAGGGAGATCAACCCTGAATATTCATCAAATGGACTGATGCTGAAGCAGAAGCTCCAATACTTTGGCCACCTGTTGCTAAGAGCTGACTTTTTGGAAAAGACCCCGATGCAGGGAAAGATTGAAGGCAGGAGTAGAAGGGCGCGACAGAGAAAGAGATGGTTGGATGGCATCATAAACTCAATGGACATGAGTTTGAGTGAGCTCCACGAGATGGTGAAGGACAGAGGAGCTTGCCGTGCTGTAGTCCCTGGGGTCACAAAGAGTTGGACATGACTGAGCAACTGAACAATTTTTAGATCTTCAACCTTTCTACTGAAGAGTAGCTGCTGAGTCATATGATCAATCCATTTAATTTTTGAGGAACTGAAATCTGTTTTCCACAGTAGCTGAATCATTTCACATTCCTAAAAGCAATGTTTAAGGGTTCCAATATTTCCACATCCTCATCAACACTTATTTTTTTATTAGTTTTTTGTTGTTGTTGTTGTTTTGTTTTTTGTTTTTCGTTTTTTTTACTGTTCTGGATCTTCAGTGCTGCATGGGCTTTACTCTAGTTGTGGAGAGCAGGAGCTACTCTCTAGTTGTAGTTCAAGGCCTTCTCACTGCAGTGGGTTCTCTTCCTGCAGAACATGGGCTCTAGGCACTCTGGCTTCAGCAGCTGTGGCTCATGGGCTCTAGTGATAGTAGCTCAGTCTTGTCCAGCTCTTTGTGACCCCATAGACTATAGAGTCCATGGGATTCTCCAGGTTAGAATACTTGAGTGGGTACCCTTTCCATTCTCCAGGGGATCTTCCCAACCCAGGGATTGAACCCAGATCTCCTGCATTGCAGGCAGATTATTTACCAGCTGAGCCATAAGGGAAGCCCAAGAAGACTGGAGTGGGTAGCCTATTCATTTTTCTATGGCCTGTAGAGCACAGGCTCAATAGTTTCAGCACACCAGCTTACTAGCTCTGCAGCATGTGAGATCTTCTCAGATCAGGGGTCAAACCCATATCTCCTGCATTGGCAGGCAGATTCCTTACCAGTGAGCCACCAGGGAAGATGAAGACTTTTTTTTTAAGCACTTTTACAAGGACATAAAAATAGAGAGATGGTACAGTGATTTTCCATTTACTTCCTGGCTCAAAACAAACATAGCCACCACTGTTAAGAACCCTACAAGGCTGATACATTCATTATAACTGAGGAACTTACACTGATATGTAATAATCACCTAGAAATTACAGTTTACATTAGGATTTACTCTTGGTGTTGTACATTCTATTAGTTTGGACAATTGTAAGCTAAATTCTGCTTTCTAGATGTACCAAAGTTGATCCTTTCACTGACTCAAGTATGTCTGGTTTACATCTATGTTTTGGCAATAATAAGTACAGTTGCTAATAGCATTCATGTGTACATAAGTTCTCATATCTTTTGGGTAAAGACCCATATGGTTGCTGGATTATCCAGCAAGAGCATGTTTACTTTTATAAGAAGCTGCCAAGCTGTCTTCCAACGTGCCTGTGACATTTTGTATTCTCACCAACAATGAATGGGAGTTCTCAATGATACAAATCCTCAACAGAGTGTGGTGTCATCTCAGGAACAAAGTTTGGCCATTCTAATAGGTGTGTAGATATTCTGTGTGTGTGACATCATCAAGTGACTTCTCAGGTCGACTGATCACTAGGGATCAAGCTGGGAAAGGCACAGCCAGACTAAAGCATTTTATAATCCTACCCGAACCATCAGGAGGCAGCTTTGGGCATATTCTGTGAGCAGGTTCATGTTCTCTGGACATAATTCCTATTCTGACTGCTTTCTAGAAGGAAAAGCAGAAAACGAAATTGAAAACAGTAAAGAAAACAGCACGTTGGTATCAGAAATGAGTAATTCAGAGTGTTTCACACCTTGAAAGACTTTGTGTGACGAAGAATGGTTTTGAAGTAACGGAGTGGAGAGGAGACCCTCTAGTTCCAGGCTGTGCAGGGGAGATTTGGAATGAGGTTCCACACCAAAGGAAACATGCACTTGGGAGAAGGGGCAGTAGGTCCAAGGCAGTAATATTCCCTAGACATCCAGTGTGTCCCCTGGGAGGACTGTCTTTTGCAGAGCCTTGTGGAGCGGGTTTGGATCAAGATGGTCTACCTGCAGGAGGTTTTTATGCTCCTCCCCCTGGCATTTTACCTGCCCTGGGCAGGACCGTAATCATCACCTGTGCTCGGTCTAGACCAGTTATGCCATATGTAACAGTTCTGATGTGCGAGATTTATCATTCTCCATAAAAGATTTTCAAGGAGCAAAGAAAAACTGCATCAACCAATGACCATGAGGTTTGGAAGATATGTACTGGTTCAGAACCTTCACAATGTTTGAGAAGGTCCATCTCAGACCCTCTGGAACAATAGCTACATCCACTGACTTACAGACAGGTCACATCAAATGGGAACTCACACCAATGCTTTCACCTTGTACTATTATGAGGCCCATTTTACAGCTGGAGAAATCCAGACTTTGAGTGTTCATGATTTCATTGGGTTATCAGCAGCAGGATATGTATTCAAAGTGAGCTTCATGTGGGTGAAAAGCCCTGTCCCCCCAGGGGCCTGACCTGTCTCCCTGACAGTCAAGGATGATCCAGCTATCCTCCCTTCTGATGCCTCGGGTCACATAATGAAGAAAACACAGGGAAGCCAGGCATCATTACCCATGAGAGATTGACACAGGATTCCTCCCCAGACCCATCGGATCACCATCCCTCCTGAAATGGACACAAGGGCCATGGAGGAGGGATAGGATGTGGGACAGAGGCTGTGTGCATGGAGAAGGCTCCTGGATGTGGGGGTCAGAGGCACAGCTTGCTGAAGATGGCTGTTATGTTCAGGCTACTGCCCTGCTCTCTCATTCCACTGCACCCTCTCCTCCCTTCTCTCCCAGATCCTGGGGATTCCAAGCTCTCCTGCAGGCTCACTGCCCTGAGCAGACTGGATGTCAGGCAGGGGGAAGCCTGTCATTTAAAGCACACTGATAATGGGGCTGATGGACTTTTATGGCATCTACAGGGGTGTGATATTGAATGATTTCCCTTGGAAATGAACAGAGATCATCCTGTTGTTTTTGAGATTGCATCCGAGTACTGCATTTTGGACCCTTTTGTTGACTATGATAGCTATTCCATTTCTTCTAAGGGATTCTTGCCCACAATAGTAAATATAATGGTCAACTGACTTAAATTCACCCATTCCAGTCCATTTTAGTTCTCTGATTCTTAAAATGTCAACGTTCACTCTTGCCATCTCCTGTTTGACCACTTCCAATTTGCCTTGATTCATGGACCTAACATTCAAGGTTCATATGTAGTAATGTTTTTTACAGTATCCGACCTTGCGTCCATCACCAGTCACATCCACAGCTGGGTGTTGTTTTTCTTTGGCTCTGTCTCTTCATTCTTTCTGGAGTTGTTTCTCCACTGACCTCCAGTAGCATATTGGGCACCTACCAATCTGGGAAGTTCATATTTCAGTATCTTACCTTTCTGCTTTTTCATACTGTTCCTGGGATTCTCAAGGCAAGAATATTGAAGTGGTTTGCCATTCCCTTCTCCAGTGGACCACATTTTATCAGAATGTGGTCCACTGTTTTCATGCAATCTCAAAAACGACAGAATGATCTCTGTTTGTTTCCAAGGCAAACCATTCAATGTCACGGAAATCCAAGTCCATCCCCCAACCAGTAATGCTGAAGAAGCTGAAGTTGAATGGTTCTATGAAGACCCACAAGACCTTCTAGAACTAACACCCAAAAAAAGTTGTCCTTTTCATTATAGGGGACTGGAATGTGAAAGTAGGAAGTCAAGAAACACCTGGAGTAACAGGCAAATTTGGCCTTGGAATACAGAATGAAGCAGGACAAAGGCTAATAGAGTTTTTCCAAGAGAAGGCACTGGTCGTAGCAAACATCATCTTCCAACATCACAAGAGAAGACTCTGCACATGCACATCACCAGATGGTCAACACCGAAATCAGACTGATTATATTCTTTGCAGCCAAAGATGGAGAAGCCCTATACAGTCAGCAAAACCAAGACTGGGAGCTGACTGTGAATCAGATCATGAACTCCTTATTGCCAAATTTAGACATAAATTGAAGAAAGTAGGGAAAACCACTAGAACATCCAGTTATGACTGAAGTCAAATACCTAATGATTATACAGTGAAAGTGAGAAATAGATTTAAGGGACTAGATCCGACAGACAGAGTGCCTGATGATCTATGGATGGGGATTCGTGACACTGTACAGGAGACAGGGATCAAGACCATCCCCAAGAAACAGAAATGCAGAGGAGCAAAATGGCTTCCTGAAGAGGTCTTACGAATAGCCATGAAAAGAAGAGAAGCAAAATCAAAGGAGAAAAGGAAAGATAAACCCATTTGAATACAGAGTTTCAAAGAATAACAAGGAGATATAAGAACGCCTTCCTAAGTGATCAGTGCAAAGAAACAGAGGAAAACAATAGAATGGGAAAGTCGAGAGATCTCTTCAAGAAATTTAAAGATACAGAGGGAACATTTCATGCAAAGATGGGCTCAATAAAGGAAAGAGATGATATGGACCTAACAGAAGCAGAAGATATTAAGAAGGGGTGACAAGTATACACAGAAGAACGGTACAAAAAAGATCTTCATGACCCAGAAAATCATGATGGTGTGATCACTCACCTAGAGCTAGACATCCTGGAATGGGAATTCAATAAGCCCTTAGGAAGCATAACTATGAACAAAGCTAGTGGAGGTGATGGAATTCCAGTTGAGCTATTTCAAATCCTGAAAGATGATGCTGTGAAAGTGCTGCACTCAATATGCCAGGAAATTTGGAAAACTCAGCAGTGGCCACAGGACTGGAAAAGGTCAATTTTCATTCCAATCCTTAAGAAAGGCAATGCCAAAGAATCCTCAAAACTACTACACAGTTTCACTCATCTCACTCGCTAGTAAAGTAATGTTCAAAATTCTCCAAGCCAGTCTTGAACATGATGTGAACCATGAACTTGCAGATATTCAAGCTGGTTTTAGAAAAGGCAGAGGAACCAGAGATCCAATTGCCAACATCCGCTGGATCATTAAAAAAAAAAAAAAAAAAAAAAAACAAGAGAGTTCCAGAGAAACACCTATTTCTGCTTTATTGACTATGCCAAAGCCTTTGACTGTGTGGATCACAATCAACTGTGGAAAATTCTGAAAGAGATGGGAATACCAGACCACCTGACCTGCCTCTTGAAAAATCTGTAGGCAGGTCAGGAAGCAACAGTTAGAACTGTACATGGAAAAACAAACTGGTTCTAAATAGGAAAAGGAATATGTCAAGGCTTTATATTGCCACCATGTTTATTTAACTTCTATGCAGAGTACATCATGAGAAACATTGGGCTGGATGAAGCACAAGCTTGTATCAAGATTGCCATGAGAAATATCAATAACCTCAGTTATGCACATGACACTATGCTTAAGGCAGAAAGCGTAGAAGAATTAAAGAGCCTCTTGATGAAGGTGAAAGACAAGAGTGAAAAAGTTGGCTTAAAGCTCAACATTCAGAAAACAAAAATCATGGCATCCAGTCCCATCACTTCATGGAAAATAGAAGGATAAACAGCGACAGTGGCAGGATTTACTTTTGGGGGCTCCAAAATGACTGCAGATGGTGACTGCAGCCATGAAACAAAAAGACGCTTACTCCTTTGGAAAATTATGACCAACCTAGACAGCATATTGAAAAGCAGAGACATTACTTTGCCAACAAAGGTCCATCTAGTCAAGACTATGTTTTTTCCAGTGGTCATGTATGGATGTGAGAGTTGGACTGTGAAGAAAGCTGAGCGCTGAAGAATTGGTGCCTTTGAACTGTGGTGTTGGAAAAGACTCTTGAGGGTCCCTTGGAGTGCAAAGAGATTCAACCAGTCCATCCTAAAGGAAATCAGTCCTGAATATTCATTGGAAGGACTGATGTTGAAGCTGAAACTACAATACTTTGGCCACCTGATGAGAAGACCCTGATGCTAGGAAAGATTGAAGGCGGAAGGAGAAGGGGACAACAGAGGATGAGATGGTTGGATGGCATCACCGACTCAATGGACATGAGTTTGAGTAAACTCTGGCCATTGGTGATGGACAGATACCTGCTGTCATTAACCCTATTCAGCTAAAACATCTTTTCCACAAAAAGTTTCTGAAATCTGGTGCCTGTTGAGGGGCCCCCATGAGAAGATATGTGGTTCCCTGTGTCCCCCACTGTCATGGATGCTGCAGCCCCCCAACAAGCATCTGTGCCATCAGGCTGTTTTGGGACTGCAGCCTTCTCTAAAGGGTCATGGAGGCCCCCTCCAGTGAGAACAAGAGGATCCAGTCACCCCAGACAGAGGGTCCCATAGAATACAACTTCACGCCTCCTGGGACTCCTGGGTACCCCGGGCCAGCCTATCAAATTAACCCCCTTGCCTGGCATCCTCAGTGAACACAGGGAGTCAGAGTCTTGGTCCATGGACAAGTCTCCTGTGGACAGAAGAAGGGGCCCACATCCTGCAGAGACCCCAGGTGAGGCACAGAGTAGTCTGAGGGTTCCTAGGGGATGCATGTGCGGCTCACCTGACAGCCCTGGGTGACCATGAGGTGTGATATCCAGTTGTGACATTGCTGATCTTGCTGGGAGGGGAGAAGTGAGAGTCACAGAGCTCGAGTTCAGGTCAGAAGTGTGAAGGAGCCCAGGTGTGCTAGGAGTCAAGGTAGACTGCTGAGGGGGACTCTGGGACCCTAGAACATACAGGTGGTCACTGCTTTTAGCCCTGGGAGACACCAGCAGGGTTGTGGGAATCAGCCCTGAACCCTGGTTTCCCTCTAGGGTGTCCTGGATCGAGAGGGCCTGGGTCTCTAAGGGAAGAAAAATCAGGTGGGCAGAGGGCAATGCCCAGACTAGCTGAAACTCAAGGTGAAGAACACAAGGAAGGCTGAGTGACTCCTGGGACATCATCTCAGCCCATGGCATCCTCAGTCACTAAGAACCCCTGGGCTTGGAGCCATATTAGAATGTCCACAGCCTCCTCCAGGGGCCTCAGGGCAATGAGGCCCTTGGTGTGAGGGTCTGGTCTCTGCCGAGGACTTCGGCATCCCAGGACCTGCCAGAGCTCAGGATGAGGACCCAGAGGGAAAACACAGGTGACCCCATAGTTCCACGCCTCTGCTGCCAGCCCTGGGCATCCCTGGCGGTGGGATGAGCACTTCACAGGGTGTCCTGACTTCCACACCAGGGTCTCAGAGAGAGTGGGGACTTAGGATAATGGGTGGGATCACATGTGGGCAGAGGGGAGGGTGCAGGTCCTCCAAGAAGTCAAAAGAAGTACACTGACAGAGGACTCAGGGGATCCTGGACCCCAATCTGAGGGGACCCCACAGGTCACTGCCCTTACCTTCAGCCCTGGGAGGTCTCGATGTGGAATTAGCACTCTAGGATGGTCCTCATTTCCTGACATCCAGGTCTCAGAGAGACTGCCTACCTGGTAAGAGGGACAGGGCCAGATATTGGGAGAGGAGAGAATCCCAGGTCCTGCCTGGGGACAAGGTAATGTCCTGAGGGAGGACTGAGGGGACCCCAAGGGAGGACTGACGGAACTCAGAGATCCCCGCCCCTGTCATCCACCCTGGGAGACCCTTGGGTGAGAAGAGCACACTGGGCCTTTCCTGACTTCCTGACATCTGGGTCTCAGAGAGACTGGGGCCCTGGTGGGATTAGCTGGGCTTCAGGTGTGGAGAGAACAGAGCCCAGGTCCTAGCGGGAGTCAAGGTGAGGACCCTGAGGAAGGACTGTGGGGAGCCAGACCCCAGAACTCAGAGGACCCTGGCAGTCCTAGGGTAGGACGACCTCGTGCAGCATTTCCTGACATCCGGGTCTCAGAGAGACTGCCTACCTGGTAATTGGGACGGGGCCAGATATTTGGAGAGGAGAGAATCCCAGGTGCTGCCTGGGGACAAGGTAATGTACTAGGGAAGACTGAAGGGACCCCAAGGGAAGACCGACGGAACTCAGAGATCCCCGCCCCTGTCATCCACCCTGGGAGACTCTGGGTGAGAAGAGCACACTGGGTCTTTCCTGACTTCCTGACATCCGGGTCTGAGAGACTGGGGCCCTAGTATGAGGAGCCGGGCCTCAGGTGTGGAGAGGACAGAGCCCAGGTCCTAGCGGGAGTCAAGGTGAGGACCCTGAGAGAGGACTATGGCCAGACCCCAGAACACAGGGGACCCTGGTATTCCCCAGGCAGGACGACCTCGTACAGCATTTCCTGACATCCAGGTCTCAGAGAGACTGGGGACCTCGTGAGAGTGGTAGGGCCTCAAAATGGTGAAGGGGAGAATCCTGTATCCTTCCTGGAGCCCAGGCCCAGGCTCCATGTGAGGAAACACTGAGGCTGTTAGACCCCAAGGCAGGGAGGGATCCTGGCCCTTGTGGTGGGTCTTGGAGGCCCCAGAGTGGGGTGAGCAGTTTATCAGTTCTGGCTTAGGAGCCTCGGGAGGTGAGGTGTTAGGGCGGAGGGTGGAGGCATCAGATCCACAGAGGTTGGACTCCCGAGACCCCGAGGCAGGACTGAGCAGACCCCCATCTCTGAGGGGAGTCTTAGGAGGCCAGACCAGACATGAGGAGGAGGTGATGACCAAGCATTTCCCCAGCCTACGACTGTGGGAGGCCCTGGGCAGGTATAGCCACATTGGGGCCCCTCAGTGCTTTCTGTAGAGACTCAGGTCTTGTTCTGAGTTACCTTGCAAGTCCCCATAGGGGAGGGTCCAGGCCATGCCAGGGGAAAGGAGGCATTACAAGAGAGCCCCAAGAGGATCACCCACCCTGTGGGTGGTGGCCTGTGGGGGCCTCACAGTGTCCACCCCTCCTACCAACACAGAAGGCCCAAGTCTGTGCCACAATCTACCCCCAAGGTGCCCCTCCATTTCTCTCACAGGGGCTCCAGGAACCAGGAGGCAAAGGCAGATGTCTGAGGCCCGAGTCCACAGGTCAGAGAACAGAAGAGGTCCAGGCTGTTCCCAGAGTCAAGGTGAGTTGGTTCCCCTGAGTGTGTACCAGGGACTCCCCATCCCAGAACAGAGGGGACCCCACAAGGCCCTAATCCTCCACGTGTCAGCCATGCAACCTCAAGCTGTCTGGAGAGACACCCAATGTCCTCCTTTGGGTAGCCAGGGGTCAGGCTGCTGAGGAGGAGCTTCTCTATGAGGGCCAAGAGCACCCTTCAAGAGGAGACCTGTAAGTGGCCCAAGTCAGACCACCCAGGGTGGGTTTCTCAGCAGAGGTTGCTCACAACCCCCTTCTCCCGCAGGCCCAGGGTCCCCATCTGTAACCCTTCTTCATTCCTGTCTGCAGTTCAACCCCAGTCATCATGCTTGGGATGCATGAGCTCTGTCAGCCTGAGAGAGTCTTTTATGATCCAAGAAAGGATGAGGGTCTGATGGAGACACAATTCTTTTGGGGTGAGGTGGAGGAGGAGGAGTTGGAGGAGGAGGTGGATCAGGTGGAAGAGGGAAATGCAGCTTCCTCCTCCTCTCTCCTGGTCCAGGGCATCCTGGAGGAGGTGGCTGCAGCTGCAATAGACAGTCTCCCCCAGAGCCCTCTGGGTGTCTGCCCCTCTCCCACTGCCATGGCTGCCACTCTGGGGAGCCAATATGAAGACTATGGACTCATCAAGAAAGATGAAGTGGCAAGCACCTTTCATGATCAGGAAGATCCCAGATCCTCACTCCAAGATGCACCACAGGTGAAGAAGAATGAGCTGGGCAATTCCTGCTTAGCAGGTATCTTGCCAAGGAGCCAGTCACAAAAGCAGAATTCTGAATAGTGTCTTCAGAGATTACCAGGACCACTTCCTGGTGGTCTTCCATCAAACCTCAGAGTACCTGCAGTGGGTCTTTGGTTTGGAGGTGAAGGAGGTGAACCCCAGTGAGCACACCTATATTCTGGTCCCCATCCTGGGCTTCAACCTCAATGAGATGCTGAGGGATGGGCAGAGGCTGCCCATGACTGGCCTCCTGGTGGTGATCCTGTGCCTGATCACTGTGGAGGATGACTGTGCCCCTGAAGAAGAGATCTGGGGAGCACTCAGAAAGATGGGGGTGTGTCCTGGTAGGGAGCACTTTATGCTAAGGCCAGGGAGCTGCTGACCCAAGTGTAAGTGCAGGAGAGATACCTACCTGGAATACCGGCAAGTGTCTGATGGTGACCCTCCTTGCTACAGGTTCCTGTGGCGTCCCCGGGCCTATGCAGAGACCAGCAAGTTGAAAGTCCTGGAGTATATGGACAGAGTCGGGTGAAGGCGTCCAAGCTCCTTCTAAGCCCTCTGCAGAGGCTGTGAGGGAGGAGGAATAGGGACTCTGAGCCAGAGAAGCAACCAGGCTCCTTCCAGGCCCACGTCCAACAGCTTATCCTGGAGGGCAGGAAGGGAGGCTGATCCTTCCCTCTGTGACTGAAGAAGGAGTGGTCAGCCTTCTCAGCAGTGAGGGTCTGGGCGCATTGGGGGAACCCAGTGTGCAGCATCTTTGTGTTCTTGTTGTCTACAATGACATGGAGACTCATCTTTGTTTTCTTTAGGAATTTCTCAAATGTTATTCCTTTTTATAGAAGACAATGCATTCCAGTATCTATGGCACTGATGTTGATCACACTGTGCTTGTACTCATCCAGTTCAAGAACAAGAGTTTTCCTGTTTTGTAAAAGAGATTGGGAACACTTCCATTTTATTTCGTGGTCCTGCACAAGATAATATGAAATTAGAATTAGAATGATTTTGGAAATGTGAATTTATTTAGCAGTTATATAGTTGGTGGAAGAATTAGAAAATAAAAAGTGATAGTGGTGAATTCTTGCTTCATATACTTTTTCTGTGTCATTTTGTACAGCTAAGCGATCTTGGTTTATTTGGATTTGCCTGGGTTATAAATGGAAGTAGCAATTAATCTGAGTCAAGTAGGCCCCTCCTCAATGGCTCATTTATTCTGAAGACCTTTATGGGGCCTCTGCTCCGTAAAAGGCCCTGTGTTAGCAGTTCAGGCACTGGGAGAAACAGGACACCCCCACACCTAGAGCGATGGTCTAGGAGCCACAGTCACATGAGGTGCATTGTGGGAGTGAGGGAAAACGGGACATTACTGTAAGGTGTCCTTTTAGATCTTGCATAAGCCCCAGAGAGATCTCTTTCTGGGGTGGGACGGAAGGGGTCCTGGATCTTGTCAGATTGCTGCTGACCACAGGGACGGTGTAGGTGTTTTCCACCCCATATCTGCTAAGAATCCTGCAGAACTCCTGTCACACTCCCTTGAAGTGATGCCCAGAAACCCATCCTCTCCTGGTCCTGGGGACACAGAACTCAAGGTGTTAACTATCTTTTAATTATCTTCATTGTAATTGGGCATTGTAGTCAAAGACTCAACATTTACTGGTGATGCAATGATGAAAAAAAAGGTTTGAATGGAAGGCCAGCTGGGACACAGGCAAAGAGTGGTTCTTGCTTCTATTTCCTGGACCAGCTTGGGTCGTGTTGGAACAGTGCTCCGCACCCAAATTTCACAGGTCTTCTAACTGGAAATGGGCCTTTCTGGGTAGCCCATACAATGAAGAATTTGCTTGCATTGTGGGAGACCTGGGTTCAATCCCTGGGTCAGGAAGATTCCCCTGGAGAAGGACATGGCAACTCACTCAAATATTCTTTCCTGGAGAAGTCCATGGACAGAGGAGCCTGGAAAGCTACAATAAATTGAGTTGCAGAGTCCGACATGACTGAGTGAGTGACACTATGGTCCACTATTGTCTAACTAGAAAAGTTTCTCAGTTTTATTTATGAAACATCTTGTTTGGCTAATTAGGAATTCCATATCCTATTGAGGTGCATATTCTCTGACCTGCCTTGGACAACAAAGCAGCCAACCCCATTCAGTGGAGAACAGAGGAGTGACTGGGGGCAACAGTGTGAGAAATTCCTGCCCTGTCATAACAGGCCCAACAGCTGCCAGGCCCTGCGAGCTCTGTCTCATCCCTCACGTGCATCCTGCAGCCCAACACACGGGGCTCCTCACACCTGCTCACTTCCCAGATGAACTGAGGCCACAGGGCTTGGGCATCTCCCCAAGACCACATGCCAGTGAGGGCCAGGATGGGCTCAGAACCCTGGTCTCAATTCCTCTGGAGCCCCCACCCTTCCCACCCACCCCAGGCTGTGGCCCAACCTTCCGACTTCTCATGCTTTCTTCTCAGTGCTACATGATGCCTCTGAGGTGACAAAAAGCAGGCCCATGGAAGGAGGGGTATGAGGCGAATCAGAAGCACTATTGGGCTTCTCTGTGCTTTGCTGAGAACTGACTCTGCCAGGGGCTGGTGTCTCTGTCCAGTCCCAGTGCCTCCAGCCTGAGGGTGGCACCCTGTCCCTGCTGCTGCCATGGGGCCTCCTGCCCAATGGAACCTGCCAGGTTGACCAGCTCCTCATTGAGCAGGAAGGAGGGAGGCCCTGACTGTATGGCCCCAGTGCCCACTGGGATAAGGTCCCTACAGGAGCCTCCTCCAATATGGGAGGGAAGAGAACACAAGCAGACCCCTGAGGCTCCAGGTCTCCACAGCCACAGTGAGGGAGGGGAGCAGCTGGAGGGCCTCTGGGCTGGGGACACCAGGGCAGGGATGCCAAGCACATGGGCATGAGAGTGAGGCTGTGAAAGGCAGGCCTTGGATGTCATGAGGGCTTGTGTGTGCACAACACAAGTGTCCCAAGCCACGGCTGACAAAGACCCCCTCAGTGCCACATAAACCCACTGCCAGGGCCTGGTGGTGCCTGGAGGAGGAGGACCAAAAAAGGCAGCCTCTTCATGACCCAGGGGGCGAGGAGGGACTCTGAGCATGGAAGGGGAAAGAAAGGCCACATAGTCAGGCTGCTCACAGATGCCATGATCTTCCATCCCATTTGGAGGAGTCACCAGGGGCCCCCACCAACATTCACAGCCTCCAGAGTCATGTCCCAGTCAGAAGAACTGACCAGAAGGAAACCTTTGTCAACCTGCTTAGAAGCAGAAAGGCCATGGGGAAGCCCAAGCCGAAGCCTGGAGCTCATCCAGGCCACCAGTCCTTAGTCAGCAAGGGCCCTGGGATAGCTTCTTCCACACCCTCTTAGCTCTCCCCTTTCAGACACCAGGGACTGGCCCTCACACAGGTCAAATGACCTTGCTACTGGAAGAACTGGGACACAATGCCCTAGAGTCCTCAAAGTCCAACTTTCCAAGGTGCCAGTCTGTTTCCTACATGGTGATTTTCAAGAACAGTGGCCCACAAATCCCAGAGAAGATGCATCTCCAAACCCATTCCTCTACTGTTCATGTGCGGTGAAGACCAATGATTGCCACTTGGGTTTCATCCAGTCCCACACCCGGACTCTCATCCTTTTTCAAATACAGGTAGACGGGGGCTTCCTTTGGTCACACATCTAGCTCAACAAGTCAGATATGCCCCTGGGAGTGAATGTGTGTAAAGGAGGGCCCTTGAAAAGTGCCTAACCCATAAGCCAACAAAATCATTTGATGGACCTGCCATTTGGGTAAAGGAGAACAGGTCCACAGTGGTGGTTGGGATAGGGGCAGGGGCAGAGAAGATCAGAGCTGGCCTCGAAGAGAACCAATGAAGTGCTTGTTTTCAACAGAACAGGCTGTGCCTTGAGCCCCCAATCAAGTACTTCAAAGGGAAGGTACCCAAGTAGACCCAGGCTGGATGTGGGCAGCCAGAACTGGAGGTAGCAGGAGCCCAACCACCCCATTGACAAAAGGAAACAGGGCTTTTGAAGAAGCCTTCAGGGAGGCTGAATCCGAGGATCTGGGAAAGGGAGGGGAAAAGCACACACAGGTGTTCCCAAAGTGAAGGCTCTAGGGCCACCAGAGTGGTGTTTATGGGAAACATTGGAAACTGAAGACAACAGCCTGTGATATGCAGCAGGATGCCAGCTGGTGGTGGGCAGAGCTTGGGAGACTGCAAGCTCAGTGGAGCACCTGGCTTTGCCCTCCCACACAGGCTCCTGGGGAGTCTGTGTCTCAGGTGCTTGGGAACAGTCAAGTGGAATATGAGGTTGCTCCCACTGTGCTTGAGCACAGCCCTACTCTAGGGAGAACTCAACCTTGGGGGCGGTGGTGGCAGGACAGCAGGACTCTGACTTTGGGACCATATGAGCACTGGCTGAGGGTTCTGTGAGCAGTTGGCATTCCCTCCTGGACTTTGTTGCCACCCTCTTTGGTGAACTCATTGTGGTGGAGTTGAGGAGAGTATGTGGTTGCCACCACTTGCTTCTTTCTGGGACCGACCAACCAGTAGCACTAGCCAGAAGACCACAAAGCCAGAAGAGGGGGGAGGATGGGGAGCATCAACTCAGGCAAGGCCAATCATCCCCCTATGGACCCCATCTTCTGGGACGGATAGTCACCAGGGGCCCATCTGTCCCCTGGGGTCTCTCTTGGTGTTAGTAGACCCGGGACTCGCCAGGGCCTGGCCCTTCAGCAGAAACCAGCCACAGGCCTGCACATTGTTAGTGAGGGGAGTGGAGCCAGGGGCATATTTGTCAACCCATCCAGGGCCTGGTCCCCTGAAACAAGGGGCCTGGCAGCAGATGGGAGACTTTGCAGGCAACCTGAAACAAACTTTTCTGTACTTTCAGACAAGAGACAAGCTGGGGATCCCATCTCCATCCCCATGCCCCCTCCCCCACACTGGGCCAGGGCTGACTCTACACATCACCTCTGTGACATCATGAAACAGTTAAGGAAGCAGGCCACTTAATTGGCTGCCTGTCCCATGACCCAGATTCTAGAATCTCCAGAGAGTATTTATGGGGCACCTCGACCCTGGTCTGAGGCCCGTTTGCCCTGAGCATTCACTGCTTGGGCAGATAATGTTCCTGAGCTAGACTGGCTCCATGGATAGTCATAGTTCCCACAAGGCAGTGCTGCTGGCCCCATCAACTGATGGGGAGCCCACAGCAGGCGACCCCTGTGATTCCTCCCCAGATCCAAACGTGGATTCAGGGGAGGCTTTGGAGAAGCAGGGTGACCAACCCAAGAGCCCAGATCTAGGTGTGCATGACAATCTGCTCCCACAGGGCCCGAACCCAGAAGTGGCCAACGAAGAAGAGAACAACACTGTCCTTGGGCTGTCCTTTCCCAGGAAGCTCTGGAGGATCGTGGAGGATGCGACCTTCACCTCTGTGCACTGGAACGACGAAGGAGACACAGTGGTCATCGAGGCAGATCTCTTCCAGACGGAGGTCCTCCAGCACAGAGGTGTGGACCAGATCTTCGAGACAGATAGCATAAAGAGCTTCATCCGTGAACTGAACCTGTACGGGTTCAGGAAAATCCGCCCTTCGGGTTGCTGTGCAGGGAAGAAGAAGATGATGGTAACGTAGACAGACCTTCTGGGGAGACTAGATTAGATGAGCTGAGTGCTGGACGGGTTTCATTTCCCAGAAGAACATTGTTCTCATGATAGGATGGGTAAAGAAAGAGGAGAATGTGCAGGGTTTGTCGTGTTCCACCACCCCCACTTAAGATCCACAGGGGTGATTCCAGACCCTGAGGGGCCATTTGATGTCAGGGAGGGCCAGTAACAACTTAAGCGAGGACAGCCCCAGAGAAGCTCTAGGGAGTGACATGCTAGGGCCACATAACCTACTAGAATGAAGAGACCTTGTCTCCATACTTAGGCATGGCCTGAACAGTTGTGCGGAGGAGGGCAATGAGGAATGGCTCTTCTCCCCTCTCATGACTAAAATGATTTGTTTCCTTTCAGATCTATCGCAACTCCAATTTTCAGAGAGACAAGCCTCTGCTCCTGCAGAATATAAAGAGGAAAGGTGACCCCAGAACGACTTCTCAGCCTGCCACTGGAACAACAGCAACCCCAAAGAGAAAGAAGCAAGTGGTGGCAACCACATACTCTCCTCAACTCCACCACAATGAGTTCACCAAAGAGGGTGGCAACAAAGTCCAGGAGGGAATGCCAACTGCTCACAGAACCCTCAGCCAGTGCTCATTTGTCTTCTCTGACTTTGGGTCTATGGGAAGTGTAGCCAGGCAGGCTGGGGGAAACCATCTCCCCAGTGAGCAGGGCAGCCCCAGTGGAAAGGGCACATCCAGCAATGCCACATCTGTGCCCCCAGCTACTGCTGGAAAGGACAGCCCAGGGGAACTGCCTGAGAGTGCCCTGGTGTACCCAGATTATGAATCGGTGATGACTTTGTACAACACCTGTTACTCCATCCTGATGGCGGGCCTTTTAGTCATGGCCCCAGACGAGGCCTCTGAGTCAGAGGAGGAGCAGGGAGATTCCTCAGATTATGAGTGTGCCCTCTGTGAGCAGGTCAAGAACAAGCCCAATCCCTGAGCTGCCAGATCCCTAGGGATACTCAAAAGCACTCTCTTGTAATCAAAAATAGATTTCTGGCTCTATTAAAGTAAAGCAAAACTTCACTGGAGTAAATAAACAAGGGAGAACTGCGAATCTGTGTTCTTTCTATCTGTCCATTGTATTCACACATGGCCCAGGGTGAGCCAGATCAGGCTGGAAACCCTTGCCCCAGACAGGCTTCAGTCCGGTCCCCATGGTCCCCTTTCATCTGAAACAGTAGTATTTCCCAGGCTCATCCAAGGGTCTGACCCATGAGCCGAGTGCTGAGGCAAGCTCAGGACAGACTGGTCCCTGAGCCTTGCATGCCGCTCAGCAGACGGCCCAGCTGGGCTCCTGACCTTGGGGGGGGGTGTCACCTTCCATGCACCCTGCAGCAGAAAGGGCTCCTCCTGGGTCCGCCAACAATGCCACAAGTTTCTGATCAGCAGCTGAGCATCCCAGCTCCCGATCCAGGGCCCCCTCCCCACTCTTGGCCAAGAGGCTGACTGGAAAGCAGGGTCACCCAAACCACCAAGTGCCTTGCAAACACATTACCCCAAAATCAAAGACAAGTACAAAGTTTCCTCAAGGTGAACACCAGCCCTTGTCACTCTGCCCTCACAGCTGTATTTAGGAGCCTGTCTTTGGACATGAGGCAACCAGGCACCGCATCCAACACACACACTTTGAGAGCCAAGGGACACTTTACAGGAGGGCAAGGGTCACATGCAAGGAAACATCACAGCCCGTTTCTGGGCCTGTGGGCCTCTCTGCCTGCCAATGCACAGCCTTGCCCCCAGCCTTCCCCCATCACCCCCTGGACACTGTTCCAACATCGGGCAGTTTGGACCAGAACAGAGAGGGAAAAACACTGATAAGTTTCTTAACAACACATTTCTTTCAACGACCCAGACCCAGCAGGGCCATAACGAGTGGCAATGTCATCATTTCATAAAGGTCAAAGTCCCGGAGTCTCTAGCTGAGTCCAGAGCAGCATCGTGTGAGGGGAGTCCCTGCCCCCGGCCCCGCACCAAGTGGGCACCACAGTGCGGGGCCAATTCAGACAAAACCAGATGGGCAAGTCCAGAGAGCAGTGGTGACTGCATGGTATCACCATGTGCTGGTCTCTAGGTCACTCTCCTCTCGAGAGCCTAGTCTGGACAGGCCTCCTGCCCAAAGGGGATCAGGTGCTCAAGAATGTCCACCTGGAAGATGTCCTCCCCACCTCCCCCCTGGGATGGGCCGCAACAGCCAGTGAGGGTAGGCGAGAGCAGTCATGTTACTTCTATTGCAGTTCGGGTAGCAGGGCTTGATTCTCCAACTCCCCCACCTGGTCAAGATCTAGGTTTTATGGGCACAGCAAAGTGTCCCCAATGACTATGAGACCTGTGTGCAAAGACAGGACACAGAATGAGAACAAGGTCATTCAAAGTTGCACTTGCTTGAGACTAAGACCATATCATGGAGGAAACCCAAGGTGAACTGGGTCCTCTGGCTGAGCATTTCAGATGGGCTCACCTCAGCAAAGGGAACTCAGGGCGAGGCCAAGCAAGAGAGGGAGAGAAATGAAAGGGAGAGGACTGGTACTCCACGAAGCCACCAGGCCATGGGAAGCTCTCAGTTTGCCCACTGCAGGCCGCAGGGACAGAGCAGGAGGGCCCCAGTGGGGGACAGCAGACATCAGGTAAATCACAAAGGATTTACCAGCAGGCAGGTGTTGCTGTGGGGCCTCACCCCTGGGGAGTAAGGGGACTAGCTCAGGCCTGGCTGCAGGCAGTGTGGGTATGGAACCCAGGCTGGGTGCTTTACTGCCTCTCATGGTCTCTGCCGGGCACACAGACACATGTGGGGATACAAACACAGACAAGTGCCACGTGCAGACCTGGACCCACCTCTGCCTCAGAGCACCAATGGGGACTGAGGCCCAGAGAGGCGGTAGGCACCTCGGGCCATCATGTCCCAGCCAAGGGTTCCTCGCTGCTCCTCTGAAAAAACCTCAGCCCCACCCACCCCACCAACTTGTTCAACAGAAAACAAACAAGGACAACCTGGCTGGGATCCAGGGCAGTATCGGGGCCATGGAGGCAATGCGGGGCAGGGTGTCACTTGCCTGCAATCAATCCACAGCCAAATTTGTCCCCATCCTGCAGCAAGGCCTGGATCTGGGTGGATATCATTGCCGGCCTCTGCTCCAGCATCTCCCACCAGGCCAAGTTCTCCCAGTCCCAGTGTGCAATGTGGACGGCCAGGGTACACTGCCAGTGGCCACATAGCATGGGCCACCACCACATCTCCAGGGTCTTGACACCGTTTAAGACGACACCCACATAAGGCTGTCCAAAGGACAGATAGCCGAACTTCATCTCCCAGGGCTCCCAGGGCCTCATGTGGCTGAAGAAACACAGAATCACAAAGGCCACAAAGGCCAGGAGCCTGACACAGTGGCCTCCAAGCTCACAGTCCTGGGCTGGACTTCAGCCCCACGTGCCCGAGCACCCTTTAATCCTGCTGACACAGAATGCAGGGTATCAGAGAGGGCTGATTCCTTCCATCCGTCTCCATGTGGGCCACTGATAGGGGGTTGCTGACCAAGAGGACCAGTCCATCAAATGAAGTCCATGGCCCGGTGGGTTCCTGGAGTACCAGCCCTCTCCCTTTCATTTCACTCCCTCCCTCGCTTGGCATTGCCCTGAATTCTGCCATAAGGGTGGTATCATCTGCATATCTGAGGTTATTGATATTTCTCCCGGCAATCTTGATTACATTCATCCAGCCCAGCATTTCACATGATGTACTCTGCATATAAGTTAAATAAGCAGGGTGACAATATACAGCCTTGATATACTCCTTTCCCAATTTTGAACCAGTCTGTTGTTCCATGTTGAGTTCTAACTGTTGCTTCTTGACCTGCATATAGGTTTCTCAGGAGGCAAGAAAGGTGGCCTGGTATTTCCATCTCTTTAAGAATTTTCCACAGTTTGTTGTGATCCACACAGTCAAAGGCTTTATAACATGGTCAATGAAGCAGAAGTAAATGTTTTTCTGGCATTCTCTTGCTTTTTCTATGATCCAACAGATGTTGTCCATTTGATCTCTGGTTCTTCTAATTGTACATGTGGAAGTTCTTGGTTCACATACTGTTGAAGCCTAGCTTGAAGGATTTTGAATATTTCGAAAATTACCTTGCTAGCATGTGAAATGAGCACAATTGTTCAGTAGTTTGAACACTCTTTGGCATTGAACTTCTTTGGCATTGGAATGAAAACTGACCTTTTCCAGTCCTGTAGCCACTGCTGAGATTTCCAAATTTGCTGGCTTTGCAACACTTTCACAGCATCATCTTTTAAGATCGAAATAAATCAGCTGGAATTCCATCACCTCCACTAGCTTTGTTTGTAGTGATGCTTCCTAAGCCCCACTTGACTTCAAATTCCATGATGTCTGGCTCTAGCTCTGATCACACCATTGTGATTATCTGGGTCATTAAGACCTTTTTTGTATAGGTCTTCTGTGTATTCTTGCCACCTCTTCTTAATCTCTTTTGCTTCTCTTAGTCCTTACCATTTCTGCATTTCAGGATTTAATACAACAGAGCTAAGATTTACTGAAAGGCAAGGCTGATCTTATTGCAGGTGATCCTCATATCCTGAACTGAGATCCCAAGAACTCATGAAAGGTCTCTTCCAAATTAAGACAGTGGTTAAAGTTCCACCTATTGGTTTTTTGCCTTAATTGTTTGCTTGAGCCTGGTAAAAATACTGCTTTTCTTCTGAACAGAAATTTTACAAATTTAAATGATGAATGTGCCCATTGCTCTCTGTCATAGGCTGAATTTTGAACCCCCCTCCAACTCCACATGTTGAGGTATTAACCCCAGCACTTCAGAATGTGCTTCTGTTTGAAGATAGGGACTTTAAAAAGGTAATTAACATTAAATGAGGTCATATGAGTGGGCCCTAATTCATTCTGACTGTGGTTCTTACAAGAAGAGGAAAGTTGGAGACATAAAGGGAAACAGGGTTGGACATGCACAGGGAAGGTGCCATCTGAAGATTCAGGATGGAGATGACCATCTACAAGCCAAGGAGAGAGGCTTCAGGAGAAACCTTACCTGATGACACCTTAATCTTGGACTTCCAGTCTTCAGAACTGTCAGAAAATGAATTTCTGGGGCTTTCATGGTAGCTCAGTAGTACAGACGGAGAAGGCAATGGCAAACCACTCCAGTACTCTTGCCTGGACAATCCCATAGACAGTGGAGCCTGGTAGGCTGCAGTCCATGGGGTTGCTAAGAGTCGGACACGACTGAGCGACTTCACTTTCACTTTTCACTTTCATGCATTGGAGAAGGAAATGGCAACCCACTCCAGTGTTCTTGCCTGGAGAATCCCAAGGACAGGAGAGCCTGGTGGGCTGCTGTCTATGGGGTCGCACAGAGTTGGACATGACTGAAGCGACTTAGCAGCAGCAACAGCAGCAGTAGTACAGAACCTGCCTGCTAATGCAGAAGACACAGTTTTGATCCCTGATCAAAGATCCCACATGCCACGAAGCAACTACCCCATGCACCACAACTGTTGAGCCTGTGCTCTAGAACCTGGGAACTGAAACTGTTGTACATTGTGTGCCCTAGAACCCATGCTCTGCAGCAAGAGAAGCCACCACAATGAGCAGCTTGTGCACCACAACTAGAGAGTAACTGCTGCTAACCAAAACTAGAGAAAAGCCTGTGCAGCAACAAAGACCCAGTACAGCCAAAATAAATTTTAAAAATTATTTTTTAACAAAAGAAAATTAATTTCTGTTGTGCATGCTACCGAGTCTGTAACACTTTGTTCTGGCAGCCCTAGCAAACTAATACCTGCTTCTTCTTTTGTACCTTTGCCTCTTCCTAGTGATGGAACTCCAGAAAATTGCGATCTGCTTGAAGGAAAAGAGATAAGATTGTCTCTGGGGGAGACAATGTGTTTGCCTAAAAACTCTGTCTCCTGGCCTAATATTTGGGAGATTATCTGAGGAAGACCTGTGTGGCAAATCCTTCCCATGTCCCCTCTGCCTTGTGGCTACAGCACATATTAGCCAGACATTAAACTGCCAGCATCTCGTCAGTGGCTTGGAGGTTGTTTCCTCGTGCCTGAAACCTAATTTGTCAGTGCTCAGGGCAGACTGAAAATGTCAGGGAATTGATGCTTTATGACCCATAAGAACTGGAGTATAAATACCCCAGCTCCATCATTCTCAAACATGATAACTCAGATAACTCTCTATAGGCTTGCAGAGTTCTCTAGCAGGATTAAGTTCCCTTAATCTAAGACCCCATGCCTGAGAGGAGGTGGCCAAGAAGAGTTACCCACTTCCAAGGTCAGGGGCAGCGGCTGAGAATGCCAGGCAGCGACGGTGCAGGAATGGCCGAGAGGAGCTACCCCACGTCTGAGGTCGGGGGTTGGGGCAGCCAAGAGGAGCTACCCCACGTCTGAGGCCAGGGGCGGCGGCCGAGAAGAGCAACCCCACCTCCAAGGAGCGGTAGCTGCATGGGCACAGGAGGGCCTAGAGGAGCTTTTCCACGTTCAAGGTCAGAAGGGGCGGCGGTGAGGAGATACCCCTCGTCCAAGGTAAAGAGCAGCGGCTGAGCTTTGTTGGAGCAGCTGTGCAGAGATACCCCACATCCAAGGTAAGGGAAACCCAAGTAAGACGGTAGGTGTTGCAAGAGGGCATCAGAGGGCAGACACACTAAAACCATACTAACAGAAAACTAGTCAATCTAATGACACTAGGACCACAGCCTTGTCTAACTCAATGAAACTAAGACATGCCTGTGGGGCCACCCAAGTCAGGCGGGTCATGGTGGAGAGGTCTGACAGAATGTGGTCCACTGGAGAGGGGAATGGCAAACCACTTCAGTATTCTTGCCTTGAGAACCCCATGAACAGTATGAAAAGGCAAAATGATAGGATACTGAAATAAGAACTCCCCAGGTCAGTAGGTGCCCAATATGCTACTGGAGATCCGTGGAGAAATAACTCCAGAAAGAATGAAGGGATCCGGCCAAAGCAAAAACAATACCCAGTTGTGGATGTGACTGGTGATAGAAGCAAGGTCCAATGCTATAAAGAGCAATTATGCATAGGAACCTGGAATGTCAGGTACATGAATCAAGGCAAATTGGAAGTGGTCAAACAAGAGATGGCAAGAGTGAACATTGGCATTCTAGGAAACAGCAAACTAAAATGGACTGGAATGGGTGAATTTAACTCAGATGACCATTATATCTACTACTGCAGGCAGGAATCCCTCAGAAGAAATGGAGTAGCCATCATGGTCAACAAAAGAGTTTGAAATGCAGTACTTGGATGCAATCTCAAAATGACAGAATGATCTCTGTTTGTTTCCAAGGCAAACCATTCAATATCACAGTAATCCAAGTCTATGCCCCAACCAGTAATGCTGAAGAAGCTGAAGTTGAACGGTTCTATGAAGACCTACAAGACCTTTTAGAACTAACACCCAAAAAAGATGTCCTTTTCATTATAGGGGGCTGGAATGCAAAAGTAGGAAGTCAAGAAACACCTGGAGTAACAGGCAAATTTGGCCTTGGAATATAGAATGAAGCAGGGCAAAGACTAAGAGAGTTTTGCCAAGGAAATGCACTGGTCATAGCAAACACCCTCTTCCAACAACACAAGAGAAGACCATACACATGGACATCACCAGATGGTCAACACTGAAATCAGATTGATTATATTCTTTGCAGCCAAAGATGGAGAAGCTCTATACAGTCAACAAAAACAAGACTAGGAGCTGACTGTGGCTCAGATCATGAACTCCTTATTACCAAACTCAGACTTAAATTGAAGAAAGTAGGGAAAAACCACTAGACTATTCAGGTATGACCTAAATCAAATCCCTTATGATTATACAGTGGAAGTGTGATTTAAGGGACTAGATCTGATAGATAGAGTGCCTGATTAACTATGGACTGAGGTTCTTGACATTGTACAGGAGACAGGGATCAAGATCATCCCCATGGGGAAAAAAATGCAAAAAAGCAAAATGGCTGTCTGCAGAAGCCTTACAAATAGTTGTGAAAAGAAGAGAAGCGAAAAGCAAAGGAGAAAAGGAAAGATATACGCATCTGAATGCAGAGTTCCAAAGAATAGCAAGAAGAGATAAGAAAGCCTTCCTCAGCGATCAATTCAAAGAAATAGAGGAAAACAACAGAATGGGAAAGACTAGAGATCTCTTCAAGAAAATTAGAGATACCAAGGGAACATTTCATGCAAAGGTGAGGTCGATAAAGGACAGAAATGGTATGGACCTAAAAGAAGCAGAAGATATTAAGAAGAGGTGGCAAGAATACACAGAAGAACTGCACAAAAATGATCTTCACGACCCAGATAATCACGATGGTGGATCACTTACCTAGAGCCAGACATCCTGGAATGTGAAGTCAAGTGGGCCTTAGAAAACATCACTATGAACAAAGCTAGTGCAGGTGATGAAATTCCAGATGAGCTATTTCAAATCCTGAAAGATGATGCTGTGAAAGTGCTGCACTCAATATGCCAGCAAATTTGGAAAACTCAGCAGTGGCCACAGGACTGGAAAAGGTCAGTTTTCATTCCAATCCCAAAGAAAGGCAATGCCAAAGAATGTTCAAACTGTCGCACAATTGCACTCATTTCACACGCTAGTAATGCTCAAAATTCTCCAAGCCAGGCTTCAGCAATACGTGAACCATGAACTTCCAGATGTTCAAGCTGGTTTTAGAAAAGGCAAAGGAACCAGAGATCAAATTGCCAATATCTGCTGGATCATCGAAAAAGCAAGAGAGTTCCAGAAAAACATCTATTTCTGCTTTATTGACTATGCCAAAGCCTTTGACTGTGTGGATCACAATAAACTGTGGAAAATTCTGAAAGAGATGGGAATACCAGACCACCTGATCTGCCTCTTGAGAAATTTGTGTGCAGGTCAGGAAACAACAGTTAGAACTGGATATGGAACAACAGACTGGTTCCAAATAGGAAAAGGAGTATGTCAAGGCTGTATATTGTCACCCTGCTTATTTAACTTATATGCAGAGTACATCATGAGAAATACTGGTCTGGAAGAAGCACAAGCTGGAATCAAGATTGCCAGGAGAAATATCAATAACCTCAGATATGCAGATGACACCACCCTTATGGCAGGAAGTGAAGAGGAACTAAAAAGCCTCTTGATGAAAGTGAAAGAGGAGAGTGGAAAACGTTGGCTTAAAGCTCAACATTCAGAAAACAAAGATCATGGCCTCTGGTCCCATCATTTCATGGGAAATAGATGGGGAAACATTGGAAACAGTGTCAGACTTTATTTTGGGGGGCTCCAAAATCACAGCAGATGGTGATTGCAGCGATGAAATTAAAAGATGCTTACTCCTTGGAAGAAAAGTTATGACCAACCTAGATAGCATATTGAAAAGCAGAGACATTACTTTGCCAACAAAGATCCATCTAGTCAAGGCTATGTTTTTTCCAGTGGTCATGTATGGATGTGAGAGTTGGACTGTGAAGAAAGCTGAGTGCCAAAGAATTGATGCTTTTGAACTGTGGTGTTGGAGAAGACTTTTGAGAGTCCCTTGGACTGCAAGGAGATCCAACCAGTCCATTCTGAAGGAGATCAGCCCTGGGATTTCTTTGGAAGGAATGATGCTAAAGCTGAAACTCCAGTACTTTGGCCACCTCTTGCGAAGAGTTGACTCATTGGAAAAGACTCTGATGCTGGGAGGGATTGGGGGCAGGAGGAGATGGGGACGACAGAGGATGAGATGGCTGGATGGCATCACTGACTCGATGGATGTGAGTCTGAGTGAACTCCGGGAGTTGGTGATGGACAGGGAGGCCTGGCATGCTGTGATTCATGGGGTCGCAAAGAGTCGGACATGACTGAGTGACTGAACTTAACTGAACTGAATCTTTCTTGAAATGCCTGTTTTCTTGGCTCCCTTCCTATCTCTATGGAAGCTCTCCATCCTTCCCCTGTAAAGCACATCTCCCAAGGAAACTACTTGCTCTAGAATTCTTATTTTAGGGTGTGATTCTGGTGGAACAGAACTAGGGCCACCTGCTTTTTGTGCATGCATATGAAATGCCCATATTTAAAGTTGCTGCTGTGGTTTCTAATTTAACAAGATGATGTACTGCATTGGAGCTTTCCTGGTGGCTCAATGGTAAAGAATCTGACTGTCAATGCAGGAGACTTGGTTCAGTCCCTAGGTCAGGAAGATCCCCTGAAAAAGGAAACAGCAACCCACTCCAGTATTTTTGCCTGAAGAATTCCATGGACAGAGGAGCATGGTGGGCTACAGTCCATGGGGTTGTGAAAGAGTCAGACACAACTTAGTGACTAAACAACAACACTGCATCCAATTCTTTCTGTGTTAAGGTGGTAAGTGGTTCATCGACTGGTGAATCCTGGAGCCTATCCTTGGAGGAAAGGGTGTTCTAAAGTCCTGCCTTGTGGAAATGCCTTTGTGTCAAATCCACTATGCTGCATGTTTTTCTTCTATAAACACCAAATCCCATTCTTTTCAGTAGTTATTGGCTTTTTTTGAAAACTTTTTAAATTAAAGGAAAATTGCTTTAGAGAATTTTTTGGTTTTCTGTCATACATCAACAAAAATCTTCCATAGGTACACCCATGTCCCTCACTCCCAACCTCCCTCCCATCTCCCTCCTCATCCCACCCTTCATTCTGTCTCAGAGACCCTGTTTGAGTTCCCCGAGTAATACAGAAAATTCCCATTGGCTATCTATTTTACATATGGCCTTGTAAATTTCTATTTTTACTTTATCCATGCAACTCACCTTCTCCCTCCTCTCCTCCCACCGTGTCCTTGCATAGCCTGCACTCTTGCATCACATCTCCATGATGGGTAAGTGTGTTTGCACCATGGTGGAGTGGTTTTAATAAGTTGTCTTGTGCCTGAGCCACAAGTTTCTTTATGAGGCTGGTCTAATACCTGCTGTGAAGTTTTTATGGCCCATAGGAGTGCAATTGGGGGAGTTGCTTCTGTATAGGAGTCCAAGCAACTATGAGATAAACAGACTTTGAGGAATAATGCAAGCTGCCCTGGGTGTTCAGTAAAGCTTCTGCTAAGCCCGCTGACACTAAGCCCTTTCTCATTACTCTCAGACTGCTGTTAAGCATGTCAGAGGTTGAGGTCCTCTCAGTGACTACTCAGAACAATGCTAAGGACATTCCACATTGAGTAATGTTCAACCTGCTAGGCTCCCTTAACCCCCTGAAATTGTTCACAGCCAGGCCTACCATTCTGGAATAAGGAGCCCTGGGACAAGACTGCGGATAAATGCATTATCCAGGCCTCACCTCACCGTGCATGTAACCTCTGCAGTTGGTTGGCTGACAGGATTACTTGTCTTTGCCCCAAGAGGAAAGGTTGTGTCCCAGAAGCTATTTCTCTGTTGCATCTTTTGTGAATCTTTTGCTATCAGCACATTAATCCTAAGAAGTATTGCTGGCTTAAAGGATTTATGTGAGTGAACCAGGGTTCTCCCACCATAGTGTTTAATCATCTTCATTGCCATGTGATCTTCAGCTAACAGGTGAAGCCTGAACCACAGGGTTAAAGGGCCATGGGCGTCTCACTCCACACATCCCTGCCAACTTATTTACCTTCTGCTCATTGACTGGTAAAAGGAAATAGTAAAGGTGAGTGTGAACCTCGACATTTTAGGAATCAGTGAACTAAAATGGACTGGAAGGGGTAAATTTAACTCAGATGACCAAGAATCCCTTGGAAGAATTAGAGTAGAAATTGTAGTCAACAAAAGAGTCCAAAATGCAGTTCAGTTCAGTCACTCAGTCGTGTATGACTCTGTGTGACCCCATGAATCACAGCACGCCAGGCCTCCCTGTCCATCACCAACTCCCAGAGTTCACTCAAACTCATGTCCATCGAGTCGGTGATGCCATCCAGCCATCTCATCCTCTGTCGTCCCCTTCTCCCCTGCCCCCAATCCCTCCCAGCATCAGGGTATTTTCCAGTGAGTCAACTCTTCGCATGGTGTGGTCACATCAGTCCTTCCAATGAACACCCAGGACTGATCTCCTTTAGGATGGACTGGTTGGATCTCCTTGCAGTCCAAGGGACTCTCAAGAGTCTTCTCCAACACCACAGTTCAAAAGAATCAATTATTCGGTGCTCAGATTTCTTCACAGTCTAACTTTCACATCCATACATGACCATTGAAAAACCATAGCCTTGACTAGACGGACCTGTGTTGGCAAAGTAATATCTCTGCTTTTCAATATGCTATCTAGGTTTGTCATAACTTTGCTTCCAAGAAGTAAGTGTCTTTTAATTTCATGGCTGCAATCACCATCTGCAGTGATTTTGGAGCCCAAAAAATAAAGTCTGCCACTGTTTCCAATGTTTCTCCATCTATTTCCCATGAAGTGACAGACCAGATGCCATGATCTTCGTTTTCTGAATATTGAGCTTTAAGCCAACTTTTTCACTCTCCTCTTTCACTTTCATTCAGAGGCTTTTTAGTTCCTTTTCACCTTCTTCCATAAGATTGGTGTCATCATATCTGAGGTTGTTGATATTTCTCCCAGCAATCTTGATTCCAGCTTGTGCTTCTTCCAGCCCAGCGTTTCTCCTGATGTACTCTGCATATAAGTTAAATAAGCAGGGTGACAATATACAGCCTTGACGTACTCCTTTTCCTATTTGGAGCCAGTCTGTTGTTCCAAAATTCAGTACATGAATGCAATCTCAAAAATGACAGAATGATCTCTGTTCATTTCCAACACAAACCATTCAATATCACCATAATCCAAGTCTATGCCCAAACCAGCAAGACTGAAGAATCTGAAGTTGAAAGTGTCTATGAAGACCTACAAGACCTTTTAGAACTAACACCCAAAAAAGATGTCCTGTTTATTATATGGGACCGGAATGCAAAAGTATGCAGTCACGAAATATCTGTAGTAACAGAACAATTTGGCCTTGAAGTACTGAATGAGAAGGACAATGCTAATAGAGTTTTGCCAAGAGAACTCACTGGTCGTAGCAAACACCCTCTTCCAACAACACAAGAGAAGACTTTACACATGGACATCACCAGATGGTCAACACCGAAATCAGACTGATTATATTCTTTGCAGCCAAAGATGAAGAAGCTCTATACAGTCAGCAAAAACAAAACTGGGAGCTGACTGTGGTTCAGATCATGAATTCCTTATTGCCAAATTCAGAATTAAATTGAAGAAAGTAGGGAAAACCACTAGACCATTCAGGTATGAACTAAATCAAATCCATTAAGATTATACCATGGAAGTGAGAAATAGATTCAAGGGATTAGATCTGATAGACACAGTGCCTGATGAACTATGGATGGAGGTTTGTGATGTTGTACAGGAGACAGTGATCAAGAATATCCCCAAGAGAAATAAATGCAAAAAAGCAAAAGGGCTTTCTGAGGAGGCCTTACAAATCGTTGTGAAAAGAAAAGAAGCAAAAAGCAAAAGAGAAAAGTAAAGATATACCCATTTGAATGCAGAGTTCCAAAGAATAGCAAGGAGAGATAAGAAAGCCTTCCTCAGTGATTAGTGTAAAGAAATAGAGGAAAACAATAGAGGGAGGAGGGTTCAGGATGGGGAACACATGTATACCTGTGGCAGATTCATTTTGATATTTGGCAAAACTAATACAGTTATGCAAAGTTTAAAAATAAAATAAAATTTAAAAAAAGAGAGAAAAAAAAGGAAAAAAAAACTGTAAAAAAAAAAAAAAAAAGGAAATACTAGAGACCACTTCAAGAAAATTAGTGACACCAAGGGAACACATCATGCAAATAATGGTTCAACATAGGACAGAAATGGTATGGACCTAACAGAAGCAGAAGATATTAAGAAGAGGTGGCAAGAATACATAGAAGAACTGTACAAAAAAGATCTTCACAACCCAGATAAGCATGATGGTGTGATCACTCACCTAGAAACAGATGTCCTGGAATGTGAAGTCAAGCAGGCCTTAGGAAGCATCACTACAAACAAAGCTAGTGAAGGTGATGGAATTACACTTAAGCTATTTCAAATCCTAAAAGATGGTGCTGTGAAAGTGCTGCACTCAATATGCCAGCAAATTTGGAAAACTCAGAAGTGGCCATTGGGCTGGAAAACATGTTTTCATGCCAATCTTGAAGAAAGGCAATGCCAAAGAATGCTCAAACTACCGCACAATTGACTCATCTCACATGCTAGTAAAGTAATGCTCAAAATTCTCCAAGCCAGGCTTCAACAATATGTGAACCATGAAATTTCAGATGTTCAAACTGGATTTAGAAAAGGCATAGAAACCAGAGATCAAATTGCCAACATCTATTGGATCATCAAAAAAACAAGGGAGCTCCAGAAAAAAAAAAAAAAAAAAAAAACAACTATATCTGTTTTATTGACTATGTCAAAGCTTTTAACTGTTCGATAGCCACAAACTGTGGAAATTTGTTAAAGACATGAGAATCCCAGACCAGCTGACCTATCTCTTGAGATATCTGTATGTCAGGAAGCAACAGTTAGAACTGGACATGGAACAACAGCCTGGTTCCAAAGAGGGAAAGGAGTATGTCAAGGCTGCATGTTGTCACCCTGATTATTTAAATTATATGAAGAATACATCATGAGAAATGCTGGGCTGAATGAAGTACAAGCTGGAATCAAGATTGCCAGAAGAAATATCAATAACTTCAGTTGTGCAGGTGACACCACCATTATGGAAGAAAGCGAAGAACTAAAGAGCCTCTTGATGAAGGTGGAAGAGGAGAGTGAAAAAGTTGGCCTAAAGCTCAACATTCAGAAAACAAAGATCATGGCATCCGGTTCCAACATTTCATGGAAAATAGATGGAGAATAGAGAGTCCCCTGGGATGTAAAGACCACATTATGTCATTCCCTTCTCCAGTGGACCACATTCTGTCAGATCTCTCCACCATGACAGAATGTGGTCCACTGGAGAGGGGAATGGCAAACCACTTCAGTATTCTTGCCTTGAGAATCCCATGAACGGTATGAAAAGGCAAAATGATAGGACTGAAAGAGGAACTTGCTGGGTCTGTAGGTGCATAATATGCTACTGGAGATCAGTGGAGAAATAACTCCAGAAAGAATGAAGGGATGGAGACAAGGCAAAAACAATACCCAGTTGTCCATGTGACTGCTGATAGAAGCAAGGTCTGATGCTGCAAAGAGCAATACTGCATAAGAACCTGGAATGTCAGGTCCATGAATCAAAGCAAATTGGAAGTGGTCAAACAAGAGATGGCAAGAGTGAACATCAACATTCTAGGAATCAGCGAACTAAAATGGGATGGAATGGGTGAATTTAACTTAGATGACCATTATATCTACTACTGCGGGCAGGAATCCCTCAGAAGAAATGGGGTAGCCATCATGGTCAACAAAAGAGTTCGAAATGCAGTACTTGGATGCAATCTCAAAAACGACAGAATGATCTCTGTTTGTTTCCAAGGCAAACCATTCAATATCACAGTAATCCAAGTCTATGCCCCAACCAGTAACACTGATGAAGCTGAAGTTGAACGGTTCTATGAAGACCTACAAGACCTTTTAGAACTAACACCCAAAAAATGATGTCCTTTTCATTATAGGGGACTGGAATGCAAAAGCAGGAAGTCAGGAAACACCTGGAGTAACAGGCAAATTTGGCCTTGGAATAAGGAATGAAGCAGGACAAAGACTAATAGAGTTTTGACAAGAAAATGCACTGGTCATACCAAACACCCTCTTCCAACAACACAAGAGAAGACTCTACACATGGACATCACCAGATGGTCAACACCGAAATCAGATTGATTATATTCTTTGCAGACAGAGATGGAGAAACTCTATAAAGTCAGCAAAAACAAGACCGGGAGCTGACTGTGGCTCAGGTCATGAACTTCTTATTGCCAAATTCAGAATTAAATTTAAGAATGTAGGAAAAACCACTAGACCATTCAGGTATGACTTAAATCATATCCCTTGTGACTATACAGTGGAAGTGAGAAATAGATTTAAATGACTAGATCTAAAAGATAGAGTGCCTGATGAACTATGGACAGAGGTTCGTGACATTGTACAGGAGACAGGGATGAAGACCATCCCCATGGAAAATAAATGCAAAAAAGCAAAATGGCTGTCTGGGGAGGCCCTACAAATAGCTGAGAAAATAATAGAAGCAAAAAGCAAAGGAGAAAAGGAAAGATATAAGCATCTGAATGTAGAGTTCCAAGGAATAGCAAGAAGAGATAAGAAAGCCTTCTTCAGCGATCAATACAAAGAAATAGAGGAACACAATAGAATAGGAAAGACTAGAGATCACTTCAAGAAAATTAGAGATACCAAGGGAACATTTCAGGCAAAGATGGGCTTGAAAGAAGACAGAAATGGTATGGACCTAACAGAAGCACAAGATATTAAGAAGAGGTGGCAAGAATACACAGAAGAACTGTACAGAAAAGATCTTCACCACCAAGATAATAACGATGGTGTGATCACTTACCTAGAGCCAGACATCCTGGAATGTGAAGTCAAGTGGGCCTTAGGAAACATAACTATGAACAAAGCTAGTGGAGTTGATGGAATTCCAGTTGAGCTATTTCAAATCCTGAAAGATGGTGCTGTGAAAGTGTGGCACTCCATATACCAGCAAATTTGGAAAACTCAGCAACGGCCACAGGACTGGAAAAGGTCAGTTTTCGTTCCACTCCCAAAGAAAGGCAATGTCAAAAAATGCTCAAACTCCAGTACAATTGCACTCATCTCACACGCTAGTAAAGTAATGCTCAAAATTCTCCAAGCCAGGCTTCAGAAATACGTGAAGCACAGACTTCCAGATGTTCAAGCTGGTTTTAGAAAAGGTAGAGGAACCAGAGATCAAATTACCAACATCCACTGGATCATCGAAAAAGCAAGAGAGTTCCAGAAAAACATCTATTTCTGCTTTATTGATTATGCCAAAGCCTTTAACTGTGTAGATCACAATAAACTGTGGAAAATTCTGAAAGAGATGGAAATACCAGGCCACCTGATCTGCCTCTTGAGAAACCTATATGCAGGTCAGGAAGCAACAGTTAGAACTGGACATGGAACAACAGACTGGCTCCAAATAGGAAAAGGAATACATCGAGGCTGGATATTGTCACCCTGCTTATTTAACTTATATGCAGAGTACATCATGAGAAATGCTGGGCTGGAAGAAGCACAAGCTGGAATCAAGATTGCTGGGAGAAATATCAATAAACCAAATATGCAGATGACACCACCCTTATGGCAGAAAGTGAAGAGGAACTCAAAAGCCTCTTGATGAAAGTGAAAGAGGAGAGTGAAAAAGTTGACTTAAAGCTCAACATTCAGAAAACCAAGATCATGGCATGTGGTCCCATCACTTCATAGCAAGTAGATGGGGAAACAGTGGCAGACTTTATTTTGGGGGCTCCATAATCACTGCAGATGGTGATTGCAGCCATGAAATTAAAAGACTCTTACTCCTTGGAAGGAAAGTTATGACCAACCTAGATAGTATATTGAAAAGCAGAGACATTACTTTGCCAACAAAGGATCGTCTAGTCAAGACTATGGTTTTTCCATTGGTCATGTATGGATATGAGAGTTGGATTGTGAAGAAAGCTGAGCACTGAAGAATTGATTCTTTTGAACTGTGGTGTTGGAGAAGACTCTTGAGAGTACCTTGGACTGCAAGGAAATACAACCAGTCCATTATAAAGAAGATTAGTCCTGGGTGTTCATTGGAAGGACTGATACTGAAGCTGAAACTCCAATACTTTGGCCACCTCATGCAAAGAGTTGACTCATTGTTAAAGACTCTGATGCTGGGAGGGATTGGGGGCAGGAGGAGAAGGGGAGGACAGAGGATGAGATTGCTGGATGGCATCACCGACTCGATGGACGTGAGTCTGAGTGAACTCCGAGAGTTGGTAATGGACAGGGAGGCCTGGCGTGCTGCAATTCATGGGGTTGCAAAGAGTCCAACATGACTGAGTGACTGAACTGAACCTACCGTATGTAAAATAGATGTCCAGTGGGAATTTGCTGTATGATTCAGGGAATTCAAACAGGGTTCTGTGACAACTAAGAGGTGTGGAATGGGATGAGAGGTGGGAAGGAGCTTCACGGGGGAAGGTCATATGTATACCGATGGCTGATTCATGTGGATGCATGGCAGAAACTAACACAATATTGTTGGTTACCAAAGCAAGTATCCTTCTATTAAAAATAAAGGAAAACACCCTGGAGCGAATCAACACAATATCTGAGGCAGAGAAATGGATAAGTGAGCTGGAAGATGGAATGGTTGAAATAACTGAAATAGAACATGATAAAGAAAAAATAATAAAAAGGAACGAGGACAGTCTCAGAGACCTACAGCACAACAGTAAACATTACACCTACAGTAACAACATTTAAATCATAGGGTTCCCCGAAGAGGACAAAAGGAAAGGCCATGAGAAAATATTTGAGGAGATTATAGTTGAAAACTTCTCTAAAATGGGAAGGGAAATAGCCACCCAAGTCCACAAAGCCCAGAGAGTCCCGCATAGTATAAACCCAAGGAGAAACATGCCAAGACATCAAACTAACAAAAATTAAACACAAAAAGCAGCAAGGGAAAAGCAACAAATAACACACAAGGGGATCCCCATAAGGCTAACAGCTGATCTTTCAACAGAAACCCTGCAGGCCAGAAGGGAATGGCAGAACATACTTAAGTGATGATTGTGAAATGCCTACAACCCAGATTACTCTATCCAACAAGGATCTCATTCAGACTCAAAGGAAAAATCAAAAGCTTTACAGACAAGCAAAATCTAGGAGAATTCCACACCACAAAACTAGTTCTTCCACAAATGCTAAAGGAACGTCTCTTGATAGGAAACACAAAAAAGATGCCTACAAAAACAAACACAAAACAATAAAGTAAATGGTAACAGGATCATACATATCAGTAATTCCTTTAAATGTAAATGGGCTAAATGCTCCAACCAAAACATACAGACTGGCTGGATGGATGCAAAAATAAGACACCTATATATGCTGTCTACAATAAACCCACCTGAGACCCAGGGATGTGCACAGACTGAAAGTGAGGGACTGGAAAAAGATATTCCATGCAAATGGAAATCAAAAGAAAGAGGGAGTAGCAATACTCATATAAGGTAAAGTAGACTTTAAACTAAAGACCATTTCAAGACACAAAGAAGGATACTACGTAATGATCAAAGGATCAATCCAAGAAGAAAATATAACAATTATAAATATATATGCACCCAACATAGGAGCATCTCAATACATAAGGCAAATGCTGACAAATATTAAAGAAGAAATTGACAGTAACACAATAATAGTGGGAGACTGTAATACCCTACTCACACCCATAGACAGATCATCCAGACAGATAATTAATAAGGAAAAAAAGGTTTTAAATGATACATTGAACCAGTATGACATAATTGATACCTATAGGGCATTTCATCCAAAAACAACACATTTCACTTTTTTCTCAAGTGCACATGGAACACTCTACAGAACAGATCACATACTGGGCCACAAATCAAGCCTTGGTACGTTTTTAAAAACTGAAATCATTTCAAGCATCTCCTGTGACCACAACTCTGTAAGATTACACATCACCTACAGAAAAAAATATATATAAAACACACACACACGGAGGCTAAACAACATGCTTCTGAATAACCAACAGACCACTGCAGAGACCAAAAAGGAAACCAAAATATGCCTAGAAATAAATGATAATGAAAACACAACAAGCAAAACCTATGGGATGCAGTAAAAGCTATGCTAAGAATGAACTTTATAGCAATACGGACCTACCTCAAGAAACTATCAAATAATCTAATCTTACACCTAAAGCAACTACAAGAAGAACAACAACAACAACAAAATCTTAAGTACAAGTAAAGAAATCATCAATATTTGTAAGCAGAAAGAAACAAAAAACAAACATAGCAGAAATAAATGAAAAAGAAATGGAGACAATAGCAAAGATCAATAAAACTAAAAGCTGGTGCTTTGAGAAGATAAACAGAATTGACAATTTGTTAGCTAGGCTCACCAAGAAAAAAAAAGAGAAGTTTAAATCAATAACATTAGAAATGAAAAAGAAGTTACAACAACAACAACAAATAGAAATACAGAGGATCATAAGAGACTACTATGAGCAACTATATGCCAATAAAATGGACAACCTGGGGGGAAAGGGACAAATCTTAAAAAAGTATAACCTTCCAAGACTTAACCAAGAAGCAGTAGAAAAAAACGAACATTACAAACCACAAACATGAAAATTGAAAACTGTAATAAAAAATCATCCAACAAACAAAAGCCCAGGACGACATGGCTTTACAGATGAATTCTACCAAAAGTTTAGAGAACAGCTAACATCTATCCTCCCAAAACTCTTCAAGAAAATTACAGAGGAAGGAAAACTCCCAAACTCATTCTATGATACCAAAACCAGACAAAGATACCACACACACACAAAGTTACAGGCCAGTATCACTGATGAACATAGATGCAAAAATCCTCAACAAAATTTTAGTAAACAGAATCCAACAGATTAAAAAAATCATACATCATGAACAAATGGGATTTATCCCAGGAATGCAAGGATTCTAACATATACACAAATCAATCAATGTAATACATCATATGAACATATTGAAAGGTAAAAAGTATATGATCATCTCAGTAGATGCAGAGAAAGCTTTTGACAAAATTTAACATCCATTTATGATTAAAAAAAAAAAAACCTCTCCAGAAAGTGGACATAGAAGGAATATACCTCAACATAACAAAGGCCATATATGATAAACCCACACCAAACATTATTTTAAATGGTGAAACATTGCAAGCATTTCCTCTAAAATCAGGAACAAGATAAGAGTGCCCACTTGTCACCACTATTCAACATAGTTTTGGAAGTCCTAGCCACGGCAATCACAGCGAAGAAAAATAAATAAAAGGAATCCAGATTGCAAAAGAAGAAGTAAAACACTCACTGTTTGTAGATGACATGATTCTTGACATAGAAAACCTTAAAGATGCCACTGGAAAATTACTAGCACTAATCAATGAATTTACCAAATATGTAGGATATAAAATTAATAAACAGAAATCCCTTGCATTCCTATACACTAACAATGAAAACTCAGAAAGAGAAATTAAGGAAACAATTCCATTCACTGTTGCAACAAGAAGAATAAAATAATCAGGAGTAAACTTACCTAAAGAGACAAAAGACTTGTATGCAGAAAACTGTAAGACACTGATGAAAGAAACCAAAGATGACACAGATGGAGAGATACACCATGTTCTTGGATTGGAAGAATCAATATTGTGAAAATGACTATACTACCCAAAGCAATCTATAGATTCAGTGCAATCCCTATCAAAGTACCAATAATATTTTTTTCACAGAGCTACAAGAAACAATTTCACTGTCTGTATGGAAACACAAAAAACCCTGAATAGCCAAAGCAATCTTGAGAAAGAAGAATGGAGCTGGAGGAATCGACCATCACAATCAGCAAAGTCTATAGTCCTGACTTCACACTTTACTACAATACTACAAAGCTCCAGTCATCGAGACAGTATGGTACTGGCACAAAAAGAGAAACATAGACCAAGGGAAAAAAATAGAAAGCCTGGAGATAAATCCACACACCTATGGGTACCTTATCTTTGACAAAGGAGACAAAAGTATACAATGGAGAAAAGGCAGCCTCTTCGATGAGTGGTGCTGGGAAAACTGGGCATCTACCTGTGAAAGAATGAAATTAGAACACTTTCTAACACCATACACAAAAGTAAGCTCAAAAAGGATTAAAGACCTCAATGTAAGACTGCTGCTGCTGCTGCTAAGTCGCTTCAGTCGTGTCCGACTCTGTGCGACCCCATAGACGGCAGGCCACAAGGCTCCTCTGTCCATGGGATTCTCCAGGCAAGAACACTGGAGTGGGTTGCCATTTCCTCCTCCAATGCATGAAAGTGAAAAGTGAAAGTGAAGTCGCTCAGTCGTGTTCGACTCTGAGCGACTCCATGGACTGCAGCCTACCAGGCTCCTCCATCCATGGGATTTTCCAGGCAAGTACTGGAGTGGGGTGCCATTGCCTTCTCCACAATGTGAGACTATAAACTACTAAACTCTTAGAGGCAATCACAGACAGAATACTCTTTGACATCAACCATAGCAATATCCTCTATAACCCATCTCCTAGGGTAATGAAAATAAAAACACAAATAAATAAATGGGACCTAAGTAACTTAAAAGTTTTTGCACAACAAAGGAAACTATGAGCAAGGTGAAAAGACAACCCTCAGTATGGGAGAAAATAGTAGCAAATGAAACAACTGACAAAGAACTGATCTCCAAAATATACAAGCAGCTCATGCAACTCAATAATGGAAAAACAAACAACCCAATCAACAAGTGGACAGAAGACCTACATAGACATTTCTCCAAAGAAAACATACAGATGGGTAAAAAACACATGAAAAGATGGTCAACATTGCTCATTATTAGAGAAATGCAAATCAAAACTACAGTGAGGTGCCATCCAACAGTAGTCAGAATGGCCATCATCAAAAAGTCCACAAACAATAAATGCTAGAGAGGGCTTGAAGAAAGGGTAATCCTTTTGTACTCTTGGTGGGAATACAGACTGATACAGCCACTATGGAGAACAGTATTGGTATTCCTTAAAAAACTAGGAATAAAACTAGCATATGACACAACAATGCTACGACTGTGCACATACCCTGAGGAAACCATAGCTGGAAAAGACACATGTACCTCATGGTTCACTGCAGCACTATTTACAATAGCTAGAACATGGAAGTGACCTGGATATCCATCAACAGATGAATGGATAAAGAAGCTGTGGTAAGTATACACAATGGAATATTACTCAGCCATAAAAAGAACACATTTGAGCCACTGCTAATGAGGTAGATGAACCTAGAGGCTACTACACAAAGTGAAGTAAAGCATAAAGAGAAAGACAAATATTGTATATTAGCATATATATATAGGGAATCTAGAAGGGTGGTTGGAGAAGGAAATGGCAACCCATTCCAGTACCTTTGCCTGGAAAACCCCATGGATGGAGAAACCTGATAGGCTACAGTCCATGGAGTCAGTCAGACACGACTGAGCAACTTCACGTTCACTTTCAGAAAGATGGTACTGATGAACCTACTTGCAGGGCAGAAATGGAGATGCAGACATAGAGACACAGAGATGCAGACACAGTGCAGAAAGGAGAGGGTGGGATGAATTGAGAGATTAGAATGGAAACATATACACTACCACATGTAAAGTAGATAGCCAGGGGGGATTTGCTGTATGACACAGGGACCCCAATTTGTGACACCTAGAGGGGTGGGATAGGGTGGTAGTTTGGAGGGAGGTTTTTAAGAGGGAGGGGACATGTGTATACCTATGGCTGATTCATGTTTATGTATATCAGAAACCATCAAAATATTGTGAAGTAATTATCCTCCAAACAAACATGAAATAAAACTGTTACCAAAAAAAAAAAAAAAACCATATAGAGTATGTTCCACTTACTGATTTCTGGATCTATTCCAAGCTACACTGCAACCACTAGGAGAATAAGAAATCTCAAGAGAACATCTCATAATGGCTTTTCCAAGTACACATTAAAGTAAATGAATGGACCAATACATGGGGCTAATGCACTGTCAGCACTGAACTCCACAGGCTTTCCCAAGGGCTTGCCAGTCAGACCCACTAAACCTCCCTGAAGGAGGAGCAAGGCATGGAGCCAAGGCGTGGAGCTTCCTGGGGCTAATGCAAGTCACTGCAAAAATAGTTTTGATGCTCTCAGTTTAAGAAAATGAGAGTCAGAGTGACCTGCTGCTAATTAATACTCACTTCACACACACATAAAGCTTGTCTCTCATTTACAAAGGGCAAGGGGTCAAGCAGAAAAATCAAACCCACCTCTGATAGTTTATGGTGAACGATGTCATATTCATGATCTCCAAAGAAGAAGATTTAGCTTCAGGAACAGGGACCAGGCTTGATCACTCAAGAGCTTGTGTGTAGCAGAGTTTTATTAATGTAAGAAAAGGGACAGAGAAAGCCTCTGACATAGACATCAGAAGGGGGACAGAGAATGCCCTACCTCCATCCGTGCCAGGTCAGGACATAGACCACCCCACCTCCATCCATGCCAGGTCAGCACCCAGACCACCCCCACTCCATCCATGCCAGGACACCACTCAGACCACCCCAAATCCATCCATGCCCAGTCAGCACACAGAATTCCCTACTTCCATCAATGCCAGGTCAGCACACAGACCAATACAATTACATAAATGCCAGGTCAGGAAACAGACCACCAACCTCCATCCATGCCAGTTTAGCAACAGATAACCCCAGCTCCATCCATGCCAGGTCACCACTCAGACCACCCCAGCTCCATCCATGCCAGGTCAGCACACAGATAACCCCAGTTCCATCCATGCCAACTCACCACTCAGACCACAACACCTCTATCCATGCAGGTCAGCACACAGACCACACCATGTCTATCCATGCCAGGTCAGCACACAGACCACCCAAACTCCATCCAGTCAGGTCAGCTCACAGACCACCCCAGCTCCATCATTGCCACATCAGCAAAGAGACCACAGCACCTCTATACATGCTAGGTCAGCACACAGACCACAACACCTTCAAGGAATCTGGGGAGGTGCGCCAGAAAGAAGTGGGGTGCCAGAGATGGGAGCACCCAGAGTACGGGGAAGGATGAGGGACTGGGAGAGGACTTGGGGTCCCGGGGAGCAACACAGAATCCATAGACAGAGCGTGGGGTCCTGGGAAGAGATGCAGATTCCAGGGATGAACTCGGGTTCGTGGTGCTGGAGCCTCAGGGGGCTGAGGCAGCACTTTACCTGCTTTAGATGGGGTCGTTGTCCAGGTCCCGGCAAATGTACCACAGGATCACGTAGAGGATGAGCAGGATAGTGAAGAGGAAAAGAGCCACAAAAATGGCCTTGGTCACTGGGGAGACCAGGGCCTGCATGGTCCCGCGGAGGGGGCGCTGAGGGGTCCTGAAGAAGGGATGAGGAGAGACACCCTGACAGGGAGGAAACTTCTGCAGTCCTGCATCCCTGGGGCAACTGCACGTTTGGGGCCAAGGGCTTGCCCAGTCTGGCAGAGACACCAGGTCCCCTGGACCTCAGCCCATGACTCCTTCCGTGTGGTGCAGCTGGGAGGCTCTGCCCTTGGCTGGTGGGAATCAAAGAAGTTTAAGGCTGAGGGAGAACTATCAGGCACTGCAGGGCACCTCCAGAGTGGACCCGGGGTCTCTTTGAGGAGAGAGACTGGGGAGAGGTGTGGGGGTCTCCCCTATGTTCCTCAGGGCATTGCTAAAAGAAGATCCCACTCATCTCTCTGGTACTTTGGGAAAGGACAGACTGGGGAGGCCATTTGCTAGTCCCAGCCCATCCCATCCCATGCCCAGATTACATGCTGGCATTTTTTTGCACACAGTGACCGGTTCCAGGGCCATCACCATACTTTTGTGGATCTTTAAGGAAAAGTGAAAGTCACTCCGTGGTGTCCGACTCTCTGCCAGTCTCCTCTATCCATGGAAATCTTAAGGCAACAGTGGAATGGGTTGTCATTACCTTCTCCAAGGGATTTTCCTGACCCTAGAATTGAACCTGGGTCTCCTGCACTTCAGGCAGTGCTTTACCATGATCCCAAGACACCAGGGCATCTCTAATCTCTAAGAAGGGAGGAGCCAAAAGTAGCTGCATGGGGAAAGAGCTGCTTGAACAAAACCTGAGCTTTCTCAAGGGCCACCAGGGTACTCCCACCTGTGCCTGGAGTGAGCAAGGCCCACTCTGGCTGCTTTGTCTCCATTGCAACCCACCGAGATCCCCCACCCCAACTCCTGCCCTCCTCTGCAGGCACTGGTTTTGGACCAGCAGCACCCCATCACCTGGGTGCAGAGAAGAGACCTGAGATCTCAGGCTCCACCCAGCTATGCAGAGAAGATCTGCATATTAACGAGATCCCCAGAAGGGGAAGGGGCGTCCCTGATGGCTCAGATGGTAAAGATTCTGCTTTCAATGTGAGAGACCCAGGTTCGATCCCTGGGTCTGGAAGATCCCCTAGATACTGTAATGACAACCCCAAAATTTCATGGACAGAGGAGACAGGCAGCTTCCTTGGGGTCGCACAGTTGGACATGACTCAGAGACTGACACGTTCACTTTCAGGAGGGGGAGGGGGCAAGCCACCACGTGTTCACTGCCCTTGTGCTGTGGCCCTCTGTCTTGTATAGACCGTGAATGCAGGGTCATTGTGTCTTCCATAGTCAGGAGTGCCTTCCCCAGTGGCTCCTGCATGCCTGATAAGTCACTTCAGTAGTGTCCTGCGTTGGCAAGCCAGTTCTTTAACTCCTACTGCCACCTATTGGTACATAATTCGCTGGCAATGCAGGAGCTGCAGGAAAGGAGGGTTGGATCCCCGGGTCTGGAAAATTCCTTGGCAAGCTACTCCACCATTCCTGTCTGGGAAATTCCATGGACAGAAGAGCCTGGTGGGCTACAGTCCATGAACGACTTAGCATGCACCAATAGTCAGAAGTAATCGAGCCTGATTTCTTCAGTGGAGACTTTCTAGAAGCTCCAGTTAGTTACTCACGTAGCCAAAGATGTTCTTAGTTCCTCAAGAGCGTGATTTTATTCATTCTTGAGAAGAAATTTTTTTCATGACTGAAGAGTAAAGTCCACGGAGAAAAAAAATGATCTTAATGGTTTAAAGGAAAACAGAAGTTAGGACTTCTCTTCCCAGCCCCCGGCCACCTTCAAAGCTCTGTTCTTGGCTTTCTCCTACTCTCCAAGTGGTTTCTCAGGTGGAGACAGGCAATAAATAGTGATTTCTGTGCTCTGCACATCAACCCCGCAGGCTAGCCTGTTCTAGTGGGAGGGAGAAGTAGTGCTTTACTAATGGGGTTGTCAGAAAACATGATTGTCACTTTTGCAAGCACTGGCTGCACAGGCCAGATCACCTTTCACTCCCCCAGCTGCCACCACACCATTTTCCAGCCACTGTCAGGAGAGCATTGCTGTTGGAAGGAATGAGGCCAGTTGCAGTTCAAGTGAGATCCTGCATGCTCAGTCGCTCAGTTGTGTCTGACTCTTTGTGACCGCATGGACCGCAGCCCACCAGGCTCTTTTTGTCCATGGGATTTCCCAGGCAAGAATACTAGAGTGGCTTGTCATTTCCTCCTCCAGGGGCTCTTCTCGACCCAGGGATCGAACCTTCATCTCCTGCCTTGCAGGCAGATTCTTCACCCCTGAGCCATGTTGTGAAATATCTCTGAATGGGAATATTTCTGAACAGGCTTAGCTCAGTTCAAGCAAAGAGCATTTCCCCGTGGTCTTTGCTGCTAATTTCCTTCATTTGTCACTGCTCTGAGTTAGTGTACCATGATTTTCTGTACTGAATCTTTTCCTGTGGTGATAGCAACTTTCCTTCCTCAGCATTAGGCCAGGCCAGCAGGACCATCCAGTCTATAAAATATTAAGCACTTACTGTATACAGGGTATATAGGTTGTACTGCAGTCAAGGTGGCAATCAGTAAGACAGAAACCAGGATGAGTCTAGTGAAGGCCCTAGAACAGCATGCAAATACCTAGGGCAGAGGCAGGTGTGGGGTTTGCCTACTCAGAGCTGAGGAAGATTCAGAAGAGAGACTGAAGAGTGAGGTCAGATATGGATGGCAGAATGGGAGGAGGCTTCATGGAAGAGCTAACAATAGGAGAGAGAGGGGAAGGTCACTGCATGCACCACTAACCCAGAAGTGTGAAGTGCAGTCCTATGTGAGAAGTCCCAATAGGGTCATTCTGTGGCGAGAACAGAAGGTTGTGGTGCAGGGCAAGACAAAAGGAACACATAAATGCAGATGTTGGTGGGGGCTCAGTGGCTGATAAAAATGAAGCTTCCCAGCTGCAGGGTAAACACCAGCCTGGCACAGGGGCCAAGTGTTGTCAGTGCTTCCCTTCTTTTTTAAATTGAGCTGTAAATCCAGATTTTGATGGGTTGGGAAGATCTCCTGGAGAAGGAAATGGCAACCCACTCCAGTTTTCTTGCCTGGAGAATCCCATGGACAGAGAAGCCTGATAGTCTACAGTCCATGGGGTCACAAAGAGTCGGACATGACTGAGTGACTTCACTCACTCACTCACTCACTCTCTGAATTTTAAATGGTTGGAAATCATTGTGGAAATGCTAAAAGCATCCTTTCTCTCATACTGACATGTCTCCCAGCTCCATTCCCCCACATATGACTCCTTCTGCTTTTCTCTGCTCTCCTTTCCCAGGGTCAAACAGCACCCAGCCAAGATGGTACCTGTGGGTCAAAAGTGGTGAGTGCAAAAGGGTGAAGGGAAGAGAAAGTGCCATGGTGATTGAAACTACCAAGTTCAATTACTCTCCGAAGAGGCAAGCAATAAGTTCCTGATAGTTGCTCTTTCTCTCTATCAATCAGAAATAGCACCCAGGAGACCAGGATGAACAACTGATCTACCAATTTTATTGACATATATTTTACATACCAGAAAATTTACTCTTCACTCGTTTTCAGTGTATCATTCAATGCATCTCAATATTGAGTATGATGTTTGCTGTAAGTTTTTCTTTATAGATACCCTTATCAGGTTGAGGAGTTATTCTTCTATTCTTAACTCATTGAATAGTTTTTATTATAAAAGGGTGTTTGATTTCACCAAATGCTTTTCCTGAATATATTGAGGTAGTCTTGTGGTTTTTGTCCTTTCTTTCATTAATATAATACATGACATTAAGAGAGTTGGACTGTGAAGAAGGCTGAGCGCCAAAGAATTGATGCTTTTGAACTGTGGTGTTGGAGAAGATTCTTGAGAGTCCCTTGGACTGCAAGGAGATCCAACCAGTCCATTCTGAAGGAGATCAGCCCTGGGATTTCTTTGGAAGGAATGATGCTAAAGCTGAAACTCCAGTACTTTGGCCACCTCATGCGAAGAGTTGACTCATTGGAAAAGACTCTGATGCTGGGAGGGATTGGGGGCAGGAGGAGAAGGGGACGACAGAGGATGAGATGGTTGGATGGCATCACTGATTCAATGGACGTGAGTCTGAGTGAACTCCGGGAGTTGGTGATGGACAGGGAGGCCTGGCGTGCTGTGATTCATGGGGTCGCAAAGAGTCGGACACGACTGAGCAACTGAACTGAACTGACTGAACTGACATTAATTGATTTTCACATGTTAAAACAATTGCATATCTGGGATAAACCCAACTTGACTGTGGTGTATCATCCCTCTTATGTGGTGCTGGATCCAGTTCCTCAGCATATTGTTGAGCATTTTGTACATTTCTCATGGTCTATCATTGTCATTCCTTGTGCTGACTTTATTCAGTTTGGTATGGCTGCATAGAATGAGTTGGGAAGTATTTCCCCTCTCTTTAACCTTTTGATATAGTGTGTGATGATCGGTGTTCATTTTTTTAATGTTTGGTAGAATTCACCAGTAAAGCCATCTGAACATGGGCTTTTCTTTGTGGAAATAATTTTTACATACTAATTCAAAATTCTTAGTTTTAAAAAATTTTTATTTCTTTTACTTTTGGCTATGCTAGGATATTTTTGCTGCATGCAGGCTTTCTCTAGTTGCAGCTAATGGAGACCACTCTCTTGTTGTGGAGCACGAGCTCTAGGGTGCATGGGCTTAAGTACTTGTGGCACATGGGCCCAGTTGTGCCATGGCACACAGAATCTTCCCAGACCAGAGATCAAGCATGTGTTCCCCACTGTGGTAGGAAGATTCCTAAACATTGGACTACCAGGGAAGTCTCCAAAATCCTGACTTTTAATAGTTTTATGTAGATATTATATTTCTTCTTTTTAACATTGTTTGAAATATGTGTATTAATAGAAATGCATATAGTACACAATTCATCCATTTAAAATGTAAAATGTACTCATTCTTAGGGTGTTTGGAGAGTCAGACAAGGATCAGTTCAGTTCAGTTCAGTCGCTCAGTCGTGTCCGACTCTTTGCGACCCCATGAATCGCAGCACACCAGGCCTCCCTGTCCATCACCAACTCTCGGAATTCACTCAGACTCACTTCCATAGAGTCAGTGATGCCATCCAGCCATCTCATCCTCTGTCGTCCCCTTCTCCTCCTGCCTCCAATCCCTCCCAGCATCAGAGTCTTTTCCAATGAGTCAACTCTTTGCAAGAGGTGGCCAAAGTACTGGAGTTTCAGCTTTAGCATCATTCCTTCCAAAGAAATCCCAGGGCTGATCTCCTTCAGAATGGACTGTTTGGATCTCCTTGCAGTCCAAGGGACTCTCAAGAACCTTCTCCAACACCACAGTTCAAAAGCATCAATTCTTTGGCGCTCAGCTTTCTTCACAATCCAACTCTCACATCCATACATGACCACTGGAAAAACCATAGACTTGACTAGACAGACCATTGTTTGAAAAGTAATGTCTCTGCTTTTCAATATGCTATCTAGGTTGGTCATAACCTTTCTTCCAAGCAGCAAGTTTCTTTTAATTCCATGACTGCAGTCACCATCTGCAGTGATTTTGGAGCCCAAAAAAATAAAGTCTGACACGGTTTCCACTGTTTCCCCATCTATTTCCCATGAAGTGATGGGCCCAGATGCCATGATCTTCGTTTTCAGAATGTTGAGCTTTAAGCCAACTTTTTCACTCTCCACATTCACTTTCATCAAGAAGCTTTTTAGTTCCTCTTAACTTTCTGCCATAAGAGTGGTATCATCTGCATATCTGAGGTTATTGATATTTCTCCCGGCAATCTTGATTCCAGCTTGTGCTTCATCCAGCCTGGCATTTCTCATGATGAACTCTGCACATAAGTTAAATAAGCAGGGTGACAATATACAGCCTTGATGTACTCTTTTTCCTACTTGGAACCAGTCTGTTGTTCCATGTCCAGTTCTAACTGTTGTTTCCTGATCTGCATATAGGTTTCTCAAGAGGCAGATCAGGTGGTCTGGTATTCCCATCTCTTTCAGAATTTTCCACAGTTTATTGTGATCCACACAGTCAAAGGCTTTGGCATAGTCAATAAAGCATAAATAGATGTTTTTCTGGAACTCTCTTGCTTTTTCCATGATCCAGCAGATGTTGGCAATTTGATCTCTGGTTCCTCTGCCTTTTCTAAAACCAGCTTGAACATCTGGAAGTTCACGGTTCATGTATTACTAAAGCCTGGCTTGGAGAATTTTGAGCATTACTTTACTAGCGTATGAGATGAGTGCAATTGTGCGGTAGTTTGAGCATTCTTTGGCATTGTATTTGTTTGGGATTGGAATGAAAACTGACCTTTTCCAGTCCTGTGGCCACTGCTGAGTTTTCCAAATTTGCTGGCATATTGAGTGCAGCACTTTCACAGCATCATCTTTCAGGATTTGAAATAGCTCAACTGGAATTCCATCACCTCCACTAGCTTTGTTTGTAGTGATGCTTCCTAAGGCCCACTTGACTTCACATTCCAGGATGTCTGGCTCTAGCTCAGTGATCACATCATCATGATTATCTGGGTCATGAAGATCTTTTTTGTATAGTTCTTCTGTGTATTCTTGCCACCTCTTCTTAATATCTTCTGCTTCTGTTAGGTCCATACCATTTCTGTCCGTTATCGAGCCCATCTTTGCATGAAATGTTCTCTTGGTATCTCTGATTTTCTTGAAGTGATCTCTAGTCTTTCCCATTCTATTGTTTTCCTCTATTTGCATTGATCGCTGAGGAAGGCTTTCTTATCTCTTCTTGCTATTCTTTGAAACTCTGCATTCAGATGCTTATATCCTTCCTTTTCTCCTTTGCTTTTTGCTTCACTTCTTTTCACAGCTATTTGTAGGGCCTCCCCAGACAGCCATTTTGCTTTTTTGCATTTCTTTTCCATGGGGATGGTCGTCATCCCTGTCTCCTGTACAATGTCACGAACCTCCATCCATAGTTCATCAGGCACTCTATCTATCAGATCTATTCCCTTAAATCTATTTCTCACTTCCACTGTATAATCATAATCTGAAAGAATGTGGTCCACTGGAGAAGGGAATGGCAAACCACTTCAGTATTCTTGCTTTGAGAACCCCATGAACAGTACAAAAAGGCAAAATGATAAGATACTGAAAGAGGAACTCCCCAGGTCAGTAGGTGCACAATATGCTACTGGAGACCAGTGGTGAAATAACTCCAGAAAGAATGAAGGGATGGAGCCAAAGCAAAAACAATACCCAGTTGTCCATGTGACTGCTGATAGAAGCAAGGTCCAATGCTGTAAAGAGCAATATTCCATAGGAACCTGGAATGTCAGGTCCATGAATCAAGGCAAACTGGAAGTGGTCAAACAAGAGATGGCAAGAGTTAACGTCGACATTCTAGGAATCAGCAAACTAAAATGGACTGGAATGGGTGAATTTAACTCAGATGACCATTATATCTACTACTGCAGGCAGGAATCCCTTAGAAGAAATGGAGTAGCCATCATGGTCAACAAAATAGTCTGAAATGTGGTAATTGGATGCCATCTCAAAAGTGACAGAATGATCTCTGTTCGTTTCCAAGGCAAACCATTCAATATCACAGTAACCCAAGTCTATGCCCCGACCAGTAACGCTGAAGAAGCTGAAGTTGAAGGGTTCTATGAAGACCTACAAGACCTTTTAGAATTAACGCCCAAAAATGATGTCCTTTTCATTATAGGGGACTGGAATGCAAAAGTAGGAAGTCAGGAAACACAGGGAATAACAGGAAAATTTGGCCTTAGAATATGGAATGAAGCAGGGCAAAGACTAATAGAGTTTTGCTAAGAAAATGCACTGGTCATAGCAAACACCCTCTTCCAACAACACAAGAGAAGACTCTACACATGGACATCACCAGATGGTCAACACTGAAATCAGATTGATTATATTCTTCGCAGCCAAAGATGGAGAAGCTCTATACAGTCAACCAAAACAAGACCAGGAGCTGACTGTGGATCAGGTCATGAACTCCTTATTGCCAAATTCAGACTTCAATTGCAGAATGTAGGGAAAAACCACTAGACCATTCAGGTATGACCTAAATCAGACAAGCATAACCACAATCAATTTTAGAAAATTTCCAGGACACCAATGAGAACTAAAGTGGATGAACATTTACAGACACTGTATCCACCACCACCTCGCCCCAGCCCACCCCAGCCTTGTGTGTGTTTGTGTTCTGTCCTTAGTCATGTCTGACTCTTTGCTACCCCATGGGCAGAAGCCTGCCAGTCCCTTCTGTCCATAGGATTTCCCAGGCAACAATACTGGAGTGAGTAGCCATTTCCTTCTCCAGGGGATCTTCCCAAGCCAGGGATCGAACCTGCATCTCCTGCATTGGTAGGCGGATTCTATGTGCCACCTGGGAAGACCCCAGCCTTAGGTAGCCATTAATCTTTCCTTTTCTGTAGATTTCTGTATTCTGGATATTTCATATAAGTGGAAACATAATATGTGATTTTGGTGGCTGGCTTCCTTCACCTAACATGAAGTTTTCGAGGTTCACCCACAGTCTTTTTTCATTTTGTTTTTGGTGTCATGCATTTGGTGTCACATCTAAGAATCCATTTCTGAAATTCTATGTCATCAAAATGTACCTCTGCATTTTCTTCTGAGAGTTTTAATGGCTCAAGTCTGGGAATTGATTGACTCTATGTTTTTGTGATTCAGAATAGATTTTTGTACATTTGACTGGTGATATCTTTGCTTATACATATCAAATAATAACTTACTGGTCTTCCTAACTCTTTTACTTCTAAAAAGATCACGAGCAACTAGATAAAACCATAGAGGTGCCCTAGTCAAACTGTTCTGATTGGTGCTTTGACTCTGGTCTCCATTACTGTAACCAGTCCCACCTTGCCCTTGGTGGTTGTGTGCTGCCACTTGGCTCCTGCCATCTGGTGATCTAAATACTCTCACTGCATTTAGGTTTCCCAGTTCAGTGACTGCAGTTCCTACTGTGAGTTCTGGCCACAGAGAAGAGCAATCACAGAGTTCTTCAAGGGTGCTGGGGTCCCCTTCACAATCTTGGTGAAAGTTATGTCTTTGGGATTCTCCCAGTATGGATGAGTAGGTGTTAAATGACAAATCCACACCAATAGTCAAATCAGGTCTGACATTTCCACTCACTGTGGGCCAATTTTTGGTCCATATTTCAACCAACCAGACAAACTAATAAGAGCACTTTTTAACTCCTTGAGTTGCAGTATTAAATGTAGAATCTATGCCTAGTGAATCATTTTGGCCTGATCTAGCTTTATGTGCAGAGGCTGATCCTACTGGGGGTCATGGTGCTGCTTCCCACTGAGGTGGGGAGTATTCTTCTACTGGCAAGGATAACTCACCAGACTTGATGGGCTCAGTGTCCCCAGTTTCATCAGGGTCTCCCCACACAACTCTATCACAATGTACAGAATCCCATTCTTTCCAAGTCAGCTCCCTCATTTTAACAGGAAACACTCTAGTGGCAGAATTCAACTTCAAGTCTAATTCAACCAGTTGAAGGCTGTTTGCATGTGATCATTAGCAATCAACCCTGTATCTACAGGAGATATGTGTTTCCTTATGGGTACACATGGAATATTTTAGGTCTTTTACTGTAAACTGAGCTAATCATTTCTTTTCACCACTCTTTGCAACTACAGTCGGGGCAACCAGAAAGCTCATCATATCTAACAGTGTTCCAAAAATGTTCAAAAGTATCATATACACACTCACAGAACACCTTGCACCCAGCACTTCTTTTAAGTGGTTCATCAGGCATATCCAAAGCAGATATTTTCCATATATCTGTTGCCATAGACTATCAATGCTGTCTTTACTACAGAGTCATTAGCAGCTTTAAACCTAATCAGATTACAGAGCTAATTCTAGAAACCCCAGAACCATTTGAGATATCTCACTTTTTCAATTGAAGTAGAGTGGCTATACAGAACTATATGTTACAGATGTACACTATAGTGATTTACACTTTTAAAGGTTATACTCCATGTATAGCTATTACAAAATACTGACTATATTCCCCATGTTTTGCAATATATCCTTGTAGTTTGTTTTATACCTAATAGTTTGTACCTCTTACTCCCCTAGTCCTATCTTGCCCATTCCTCCTTCCCTCTCCCAACTGGTAATCACTAGTTTGTTCTCTGTGTCTGTGAGTCAGCTTCTTCTATTTTAATATTCAGTTGTTGTTTAGTTGCTCAGTCATGTCTGACTCTTTGTGAACCCATGGACTGCAGCACAATAGGCTTCCCAGTCTTTCACCATCTCGCAGAACTTGCTCAAACTCATATCCAATGAGTTGGTGATGCCATCCAACCATCTCACCCTCTGTCCTCCCCTTCTTCTCCTGCCTTCAATCTTTCCCAACATCAGGATCTTTTCTAATGATTCAGCTCTTCACATCAGGTGGCCAAAGTATTGGACTTTCAGCTTCAGCATCAGTCCTTCCAATGAAAATTCAGGACTGATTTCCTTTAGGATGGAATGGACTGGTTGGATCTCCTTGCAGTCCAAGGGACTCTCAAGAGTCTTCTCCAACACCACAGTTCAAAAGCATCAATTCTTTGGCGCTCAGCCTTCTTCACAGTCCAACTCTCACATCCATACATGACCACAGGAAAAACCATAGCCTTGACTAGATGGACCTTTGTTGGCAAAGTAATCTCTGCTTTTTAATATGCTGTCTAGGTGTGTCATAGTTTTTCTTCCAAGGAACAAGCGTCTTTTAGTTTCATGGCTGCAGTAACCATCTGCAGTGGTTTTGGAGACCAGGAAAATGCAGTCTGTCACTGTTTTCATTGTTTCCCCCATCTACTTGCCATGAAGTGATGGAACCCGATGCCATGATCTTCGTTGTTGGTTTTTTTTTTGTTTGTTTGTTTGTTTGGTTGGTTTTTTTTTTTTTAATCTTGAGTTTTAAACCAGCTTTTTCACTCTCCTCTTTCACCTTCATCAAGAGACTCTTTAGTTCCTCTTCACTTTTTGGCATAAGGGTAGTGTCATCCACGTGTCTGAGGTTATTAGTTTGTTTTATTTTTTAAATTCAATGTCTAAGTGAGATCATACTTTGTCTTTCTCTATCAGACTTGTTTCACTTAGCATATTGCCCTCCAAATCCATCCATGTTGCTGCAAATGGCAAAATGCCATTAATTATTATGGATGTGTAGTATTCTATTATGTGTATGTGTGTGTGTGTGTGTGTGTGTGTGTGTGTGTGTTTGTGCCATGCCTTATTTATCCATTCATCCACTGATGGGCACTTAGATTGCTTCCATATCTTGACAATTGTAAATAATATTACCATGAACATTGGAGTGCATATATCTTTTCAAATTAGACTTTTTGTTATTTTTTGGATATATACCCAGGAATGGAATTGCTGGGTCACATAGTGCAATTTTAGTTTTCTGAGAAACGTCCCCACTATTTTCCACAGTGACTGCACCAGTTTACATTCCCACCAACAGTGCACAAAGATTCCCTTTTTGCCATATCATTGCTAGCATTTGTTATTTGTGTTCTTTTTGATGATAGCCAAGACAATGGAACCCCACTCCAGTACTCTTGCCTGGAAAATCCCATGGACGGAGGAGACTGGTGGGCTGCAGTCCATGGGGTCGCTAAGAGTCAGACACGACTGAGTGACTTCACTTTCACTTTTCCCTTTCATGCATTGGAGAAGGAAATGGCAACCCACTCCAGTGTTCTTGCCTGGAGAATCCCAGGGATGGTGAAGCCTGGTGGGCTGCCATCTATGGGGTCGCACAGAGTCAGACACAACTGAAGAGACTTAGAAGTAGCAGCAGTATTCTTACAGGTATGAGGTGACATTTCATTGTGATTTGGATTTGCATTTCCCTGATGGGTTAGTGATGTTGAGCACCTTTCCATGCTCCTGTTAGCCATCTGTATATCTACTTTGGAAAAGTTTCTATTCAGTTTTTATGCCCATTTAAAAGTTTTTTTTTTTTTTCCTGACGCTGCATTTTTGAGGTGTTTATATATGTTGAATATTAACCCCAAATCACTCATTTGCAATATTTTCTCTCATTCAGTAGGTTCTTTTCATTTTTTCAAAGGTTTCTTTTTAGCTGTGCAAGAACTTTTAGGTTAAATTAGGTCCCTGGGCTATGCTAAGTAGCTTAAGTCGTGTCTGACCCTTTGCCACCCTGTGGACTGTAGCCCACCAGGCTCCTCTGTCCATAGAATTCTCCAGGCAAGAATACTGGAGTGGGTTTCCATACTCTAAACCAGAAGTCTCCCAGACCCAGGGATTGAACCTTCATCTCTTACCTTGGCAGGCAAGTTCTTTATCAGTAGTGCCACCTGGGAAGCCCTTTTGTTCATTTTTGCTTTTATTTCCATTACTATAGGAGATGGATCCAAAAACAATGCTGTTGTGATTTATGTCAATGTGTTTTCTGCCCATGTTTTCATCCAGAAGTTTTACATATTTAATCTTACACATCGGTCTTGAATCCATTTTGAGTTTGTTTTTGCATATAGTGTTAAGACGATATTCTAATTTCATTCTTTTACATGCAGCTGTCCAGTTTTCCCAGCACCGCTTACTGGAGAGACTCTCTTTTCTCCATTGTATACTGTATTCTTGCCTCCTTTGTTGTAGATTAATTGACCATAGGTGCATAGGCTTGTTTCTATGATTTCTATCCTATTTCATTGATCTGTATGTCTGTTTTTGTGCCAGTACCATACTGTTTTGATTCCTATAGCTTTGTAGCATAGTCTAAGGTCAAGAAGCTTGACTCTTCCAGCTCTGTTCTTTGGTATGTTTGTTTGTTTTACTTTATTTCACAGTGTTTGATCATTGTTGTGGTATATGGGATCTTTGATATTCATTGAGGCATGTAGGATCCTCAGGTGTGGCATTCAGAATCCTCAGTTTAAGCACTTGGGATCTTTTTAGATGTGACATGCAGGGTCTTTAGCTGCAGCACGTGAACTCTAAGTTCTGGCATGTGAATCTCAATTGCAGCATGCTAACTCTTAGTTGCTGCATGTGGAATCTAGTTCTCTGATCAGGGATCAAACCTGGGAACCCTAAATTGAGAAAATGGAGTCTTAGCTACTGGATCACCAGGGAAGTCCCTCCAAGGTTGTTCTTTTTTCCAAAGATGGTTTTGCCTATTTGATGTCTTTTGTGTCCATACAAATTTCTAGTTCTGTGAAAAATGCCATTGGTAATTTGATAGGGATTACATTGAATCTGTAGATTGCCTTGGGTAGTATAGTCATATTACAAAATTTATTCTTCCAATCCAAGAACATGGTACAGTTTTCCATCTTGTGCTGTCTTCAATTTCTCTCATCAATATCTTACAGTTTTCTAAGTACAGGTCTTTTGCCTCCTTAGGTAGGTTTATTTCTAGATATTTTATTCTTTTTGATGCAGTTAAATGTGATTATTTAGCGGTAAATGGAATAATATCCCGAAGTTCTCTTTCTGCTAGTCACTGTTAGTGTACAGAAATGTGAATAGATTTTTTTTACATAATTTATTATTTTTTTTAATTTTATTTTATTTTTAAACTTTACACAATTGTATTAGTTTTGCCAAATATCAAAATGAATCCGCCACAGGTATACATGTGTTCCCCATCCTGAACCCTCCTCCCTCCTCCCTCCCCATTCCATCCCTCTGGGTCGTCGCAGTGCACCAGCCCCAAGCATTTTTATGTATTCATTTTGTATACTGAAATTCACTGAATTCATCAACGAGCTCTAGTAGTTTCTGGACCAGGAAGCCAGGTGGTCTCTTAGCCAGAACAAAAGGGAATCTCTAGCTGCCACAGGCAGCCAAGGGAAGCAAGTGTGGGTGGGCATCTCTCAGGAGTATGCAGGGACAACCAAAACATACAAAGTGGAAGAGGGGGAATGGGGATTCAGCCATTGCCAGGGAGTGCCCTGCCACAATCCTGACAGCTAAGGAGGCAGCCAAGAGTGTTTGTGGGGTCCCAGACAGTCTAAAATGGAACTCGGCTTTTCAGGGATCTGAGGCATTCCTGGGTCACATGGGAGGGCACTGAGTAGGGCTTCTGTCTATGGGACACACTGGGCAATTCTATCTAATTGTCTGAGCTGTGTCTACAGACATTTAATTCAGGTGATGTTTCAGCCCCCAGTTTTCAAGAATCAACAAGGAAGCCCACCCCTCGCTGGTGACAGGAGACTTCCAGCACAGAGCCAAGATCCACTGGGGGATCAGTGCTTATGTGCCTTAGATGCAGACTTGTGCTGAGACACAGCATGCTTCCTTGTAACCATGTGGCAGACTTAAGTGTCAGGATCCTCGCCACCTCCTGTACCTCCCCTGAGTCCTCACTACCCCGTGATGCAGGTACCCCTAGGATTACCCGTGTGGGGAAGCAGAGGCTCAGAGTGGGTGAGCCAGGCAGCTGGGGATCAGCAAGGCTGAGGTGCCCGCCTTGGCATCTTCTCACCTGAGCCCTCTCTCTCACTCACTGGGCTGGGCTCCTGGGCCCCGACTGGCTGATGCCTCAAGGTCAGAGGCATTTCTGATTCTGGAAATCTCAGGAAGATCCTCAACCCCAGGAGCAGAGTTGGAGTGGGGGACATTAGTGGGGTGGGCCGCCTATGTGGGCCACCCTGCATGGCTGCCTCTTTGATGCTAGAATACCAGGCCCCAGAGCAGGATGGCAACTATCACAGCCTGGACACAGAGCCAGATGGAGGTCCCATGGATGGTGGTCACAAGAAACGGAGCCACACTGTGTGTGAAGGCCCAGGGTGACTGCCCCTTCCTGCGTGCCTGGGACCAGGGTGTGCAGAGCAAGGCCGGCTTGGAGTGGACATGGGCAGACTGCAGAGCCCAGAGTGTGGTGGCCTGTCCTCCTCCTGTATCCCTGAGACCACAGCCAATGATTCTATAGCCCCCACCCTGGGGTTCCCACAGACCAATGGCAAGGCCCAGAGAGGGTCTGTGTGGGGGATTGGCTGCCTGGCCAGCAACAGTGCACAGAAAGCCAGGTGGCTCTACCCTTGACCATGGAACCCCACCCTAGATGAAGCTGTGTTTGATTGCAAGGTTGCCATGCAGAACCCTCAAGGCACCTGTAAACACAGAGGAGGGGCTGACTTTGAGGGTCACACATCTGTTGGTGCGTGTCTTCCCAGGCCCGGGGCTCCAGGACAAGAAGGCCATTCCAGGTTTACAAAAGGGCTCAGCCTGAGACTACATGCCTACGCACAAGTGTCATGTGCCCACTGCCTTGGTGAGCATGGACCAGGAGGCTGACACACTGACCAGACTGGGTGCAGCCAGCCCTTTATTAGGTCACTTAGTGACTGCCTTGTGATGTCAGCCCCGAGCAAGCAGAGACCTTTGGTGAGGGCTGAGCACCCTTGTGAGCCTGGACTGCTCTTGGCCACTGCACTGTCCCTTTTCCAGGAAGGATGGATGCACTACAGCTCCACGTGGCTGTAGACAAGGAGGGCCCTGCAATGGATGGGGTCCCTGACTTTGGGGGGGGGGGCTCCCTTTCCTCTAAACACAGGGACTCTGGGACTTGGCTCAGGGAGTTGCACCCCTCCCTGCAGACCTTTTGGTTGCCCTGGCCCAGCCTGTGCCCACAGGTCACCGCAGCTTCAGGCTGCTCCTGGAAGTGAGCACTTTTCAAGCTTTGAGTGAAGAGCCTTTGTTGAAGAGGCTGCACATCAAGTGTGGTGCCCTGCCAGGGGGGAGAGGGCAGCCTCCTCTCCCTCCCCTTTCCCAGGAAGTGGTGGACCATCATCAACAGTCACCACTTTGTGTCCATCTGGTGGGAGGAAGATGGCACTTGCATATTCATCAGTTAGGAGCTCTTCAAGAACATTTTGGAGAGGGTGGGCTCAGACAAGGTGTTTGAGACAGACTGTATGAAGAGCTTCATCCACCAGCTTAGCCTGTACGGATTTAGCAAAGCACGCCAGAATGTGCTCATCTCCCTCTGCCTGAACAACCTGCTCACAGAGGAGCTGCCTGTCTGTGTCCTGAGCAAGGTAAAGGCTGGGTCCTGGGAGTGGGGTGTGTACCAACCTCAGGACTGCCAGGGACGGTGGCAGGCCTGCTGGGAAAGCTGTGTGCAAAGACAGGACTGAGGACTGGTGTATGGGCCCTGGGGGAAGCAGGTGGGGGGAGGGGTTTATGTGCCCCAATAACTCCCTCGTGGCTCAGACCTGAAAGAATCCACCTGCAAGGCAAAAGACCTGGGATCAATCACTGGGTTGAGAAGATCCCCTGGAGGAGAGCATGGCAACCGACTCCAGTATTCTTGCTAGGAGAATCCCCATGGACAGAAGAACCTGGCAGGCTATTGTCCATGGGGTCACAAAGAGTCGCACATGATTGAGAGACTAAGCACATGACTCCCATAACTGTGGAATAGAAGTTTAGTGCAGAGAAGCACAGGTCTTTTCCTGGGAAGTGTCCTGGTCAGCAGAGAAGGTGCAGGCCAGGGGTCGACACCTGCACAGAAAGCAGAGAAGCTTCTGCAATCTGCCTGCTGCAAATGCCAAGTCCCCTCTCCAGGACTTATATGGATACACTCATTGAAAAGACGCATCAAGGGCTTGACAAGAGCCTGGCAGAGTGGCTTCACAGGCACAGGGACACTGTCCAGCAGGCTCCTCACTTGAACAGATAAGGAGAAATTAGGTATCCCTTTGTCAGGGTCCCCAAAAGAGCCCTTCCTGTCCTGAGATGCACAGGACTGGAGCCTGTGGCCTCTGCCCAAGGCCTGTGGCTGTTCAGTTTGGGGACTTGCTGGTGCCTGGACAGCAGGCTTAAGGTTTGGCTTCATTGCAGGGCCTGAATCTGGTGACCTTTTCTTGTTTATCTTTTCTTTTCCTTTTTCAGCTGAGCACTCCAAGGGTGTCACATCTCAGCACCCTCTGCTCGCTGGGGTGTCCAGTTTATAATGCACTTTGTCTTAAGAGTGTTTGTCCTGAGGAGCATAGCAAATAGCCCTCCAGGGTCGCGCTGAAGAGACAATGGCTCTGAGGTCAGGTGAGGGGAAAGTGCACACACCAGTGTACCAGAACCAGAAGGCTGGGTCTCCCTTGTTGGCAGTCTGGAGCAGGCAGAGGAGGCCCTGAGAAAGGACACTGGGCGGTGCAGGCCAGGGCTCTGTCAGCCCCAGCACTTAACTGCCACAATGCCCAATCAGGCTGCTTGTTTCCAAGCCAAAATGCAGCCCCTTATGAAGGTTCACTGCCTGCGGAACACCTTAACTTTTCAGAAGGTTTCATTCCCTTTTTTGTCTTGACTTCTGTATGCCTCCTGACCTGGAATCACATGCAGATGTTGCTATTTAAAATCTACGTTCCCAGAAACTTCAGCATGTGTGGCACTTGCCTACCTGTAAATCCATAAAGTGGAGATGTGCAGATTGCAATCGCAAGTCATCTGCTTGTCTCAAAAGGCAATTTTTATTTACAATGTCAAGGCTGCCTGATATCAAAAGAGACCCATGAGGTGCTTCACTCCCACAGTTCAGTCCTTGGTGGCTTTTGACTGATGTCTGTAGAGTGAAGTGGCTAAGCACGTGTCCTCCTGGGCCGGGCAGAGGCGGCAGCCTAAGGTCACACAGGATTGGAGGGACAGCATGGCTTTGATGGGCTGGCCCTGGAGAGTCAAACTGTATCAAGCTCCAGGCGTGCCCAGGTCACCAGAGGAGAGGCCAGGAGGCTCCAGAAGCATGGGTTTAGCTGTGTCCCTGGGGTTGCACAGGCAACAGTGTCTAGGAGGTTGGAAATGAAATTCAACCAGGAAGGGTGTCTCAGAGAGGGGGCCTGCCTCACAAGTGCTCCAAATAAGTAAGGGTGACCCTGGAGGCCCGACTGGGCAGAACCTGGGGAGCCAGTGATCCATGGCCAACTCACTTCCCACCAGCTCTGCCCGAGCCTCACTTGACCCAGTGCTCATCTTGCATCCTCAGTGGCCCCTTCATCCCCTGGGCTCCCTTGCTCTGTCCCTTCACAAAGAGAGGTGCTATGGCCAAACAGGGATGAGGTGGGGAGGCTGGAAGAGGCTGATTTCTGGATGACAGAAACAAGGCTTAGCCTGTGGCGAGCAAGCTGGTGGTGTTCTGGAATTCCAGCTCTCTGCAGGAGGAACCATCTGGGACTCCGTGGGATCTGTCACGAGCCAAGACCCTGGGATGAATTGAGCTACAAACCAGCAGGGGAGGCTGATGAGACACCACAGACTGGGTCTTGTCCATGCCTGACCCCACAACAGGGCCTGTGACCGGGCAGCAAGGTGCTCAGCCGTCTGCTGAGCCTCTGGAAAGGGAGGGAAGGTTCCCATCTCCAGGGTCTGAGGTCCAGGGTCTGAGGTCCTGGCCAGGGGGCCCCCCAAGGCCCCATGCAAATCCTCCAGATGACGAACTCTGCATGTTCCCACCCTCAGCAAACCTAGGGATGCTGAAGTCTCAGCCAGCACCTCTGGCCTCTGAGCAGTGCTCTTGGAGGTTGTATGGGGGCTGGGGGCAGCCAGGCCATCGTGGGGATTGGGCTGGACTGCAATGAGGCTGAATCCTTGGCCCTCAGGGACCCCAGGGGCAGAGCAAGGCAGGTCAGCCATCCACACTCCTCTTGAATATCTGTCCTTCCTGGGGGAAGAGTCTAAAGTTGCCCGACCAGTGGGGACTTAGAACCCATGACTCAGGAGTTCTTGGCCCCCGAGAGCTCCTCTGGCCACTCTGCACAGGAAGGACCCATGGCAGGGGAGGGCATCCATGCAGACGAGTGGAAGAGAGACACCAGGAGACTACCCTGGGGATACCTCAGGTAGGAGAAGTGTGAACTCACCATGAATGGCCAAGGCCATCTCCAGGCTACTGAGTTCTTGCTAACTCACCTGCTGCTGCTCACCCACTTCAGCTAAAACAACATCATTTCTACAAAAGTTTCTGAAGTCCAGTGACACTGAGGGGCACCCATGGGAAAACGGTGGCTCCCTGTGCTTCCCCACCCCAGTCATGGGCACAGCAATCCCCCATCCAGCATCTGTGCTAGGGCTGCAGCCTTCTCTTAAGGTTTAAGGAGGACCCTCCTGAAAGAGGACGAGGGGTTCCAGTCACCCCAGAACAGCAGACACTACAGAACACAACTCGACACCCACTGGGATTTCTGGGGGCCCTGGTCAGGGCTGTCAAGCTGAGACCCCACACCCCCTCACTTCCTCAGTGAACTCGGGGGGTCAGAGGCTTGGTCTTTAGGGCGCAGTCTCAGGTGGGCAGAGGGAGGTGCCCACATCCTGTGAAGACTCGAGGTGAGGACTAGAGGAGTCTGAGGGTCCCCAGGAGATGCATGTGCCACCCTCCTGACAGTCCTGGTGAACCAGGGGGTGTGGCATTCAGATGTAACCTCACTGATCCTGACGGGAGGGGAGAAGTGAGGGCCTGGGTCAGGTGCCCGGGTTCAGGTCAGCAGAGTGAAGGAACCCAGCTGTGCTAGGAGTCAAGGTAGAACTCTGAAAGGGGCGCTGGTACCCCAGGACATCCAGGTCATCAGTGCTTTCAGCCCTGAGAGATCCTGGCAGGGTTGTAGGAATGAGTCCCCTACTCCTGCTTGCCTCTCAGGGGTCCTGGCTAGGGAGGGTCTGGTTCGAAGTGGAGCAAGGTCAGGGACAGACAGTGGTGCCCAGATCTGCTGAGGGTCAAAGTGAAGAGCAGAAGGAGGGTTGAGGATGGCCAGGGGCATCATCTCAGCTTTGGGAAGCCCTGGGCATGGAGCCTTGATGTCGTGTCCACAGACTCCCCCTGGGGGTCCCAGTGAAGTGATGGCCTTGGTGTGAGGGTCCCACCTCTGGTCAACAGAATTGGCATCCCCAGACCTGCCAGGGCTCAAGATGAGGACCTTGATGGAGGACACAAGGAATCCCACAGGTCCCAGAAACTGCTGTCATCCCAGGGTGACTCTGGTGGGGACGTGAGTACCATGTCTCAGAGACACTGGAGACTTGATATAAGGGGCGAGGCCTCAGAGATTGGAGGGGAGAGTCTTAGATTCTGAAGCAGTTTAGGTGAGGACCCTGAGGGAGGACTGAGGGGATGCTGGACCCCAATCAGAGGAGATCAAGGGAAGCCGGTCCCTGCTGTCAGTCCTTGGTGGCCCTGGGTTACGATGAGTGCATTAGACATGGTCAGACTTCCTGACATACGGGTCTCAGACTGGGGACCTCGTATATGTGGCAAGGCCTCAGGCGGGCTGATTCCCAGGTCCTTCAGGGTTTCAAGTTGAGGACCCTGAGGACGAACTAGGGGACCCTGTACCCCAATTAAATGAGATCTCAGAGAAGCCTGTCTCTGTTGTCAGTTCAGGGCTATCATGGAGTATGATGACTGCAACAGACATGGTCTGAATTCTTGACATCCAGGTCTTGGAGAGATGGGGCCCTGGTGTAAGGGGCGGGGCTTCAGCTGGGGAGAGGTGAGAAGCTCAGGTCCTGCCCAGAGGTAAGCTGAGGTGCCTGAAAGAGGACATAGGGGACCCTGAGTGAGGACCAATGGAACCCCACAAATCCCCACCACTGTAGTCAGCCCTTGGAGACCCTGGTGTGAGACAAGCACACTAGGCCTGTCTAAATTCTTGACATGGGTGTCTCAGAGGACTGGGGACCTTGTGAAAGCAGTGAGGTCTCAAAATGGCTGACGCTGCCTGGAGTCCAGGCTCCATGCTAGGAATGACAGAGGTGGTTAGAACTTAAGACAGGGAGGTATCCTTGCCTTTTATGGGAGTCTTAGAGGCCTCAGAGTGGAGTGAGCAGTTTCCTGACCTATGTCTTAGGGACCTCAGGATCTGAGTTGTTCAGCCACAGTGGGGAGTGTTCAGGCCTGCAGAGGGTGTACTCCTTGTATCCAGAGGGATAACTGAGCAAACTCCTGTCCCATCCCTGTGGTCAGTTTTGGGAGGCCAGGAGGGAGGTGAGAAAGAGCTGAGGATCGGGCATCTCCCCAGCCTAGGATCCACAGGAGGCCCTAGGCAGGTGCAGCCACATGTGGGGTCCATCAGCACTTTCTGTTCAGACTCAGGTCTTGTTCTGTTTCCCTGCAGGCCCCCAAAGGGGAGGGAGCAGGTCGTGCCAGGTGAAAGGTTAGCACTACACAGGGAGCCCTGAGGGGACCTCCCACCCCACAACTTGGGGGACCTCACAGAGTCCCCCCCTCCTACCCTCACGGAAGGCCCAGGGATATGTCTCAGTCTACCCCTGAGGTGTCCCCTCCCTCTCTCTCACAGGAGCTCCAGGAGGTGAAGCAGAGGTCTGAGGACCATGTCCTGAGGTCAGAGATCAGAGGAGGTCCAGGCAGTGCCAGGAGTCAAGGTGAGGAGGGTGTCCTGAGTGTGCACCAGGGTCTCCCCTTCCCAGAACAGAAGGGAAACCACAAGGCCCATATCCCCACATCATGTCAGCCCAGGAACCTCCGGCTGTGCGGCCTGTACCCTGGGGAGACACCCTCCTCCTTCAGGTAGTCCAGCTGCACAGGAAGCGTGACCCTGTCAGGCTCGAGAGCACCCCTCAAGAGGAGACCTGTAAGTGGCCTATGTCAGACTGCCCAGGATGTGTTTCTCAGGTGAGGCTGCTCACACTCCCTCTCTCCTCCAGACACGTGGTCCATGTCTGTCCCCCTGCCTCACTCCTGTCTGTGGTTCGGTCCCAGGCATTGCACTTAGGATGAAGATGAGTGAGCTGAGCAATCCCAAGGAAGACTTTCAGGATCCAGGCAATCCCCAGGGCCAGGTAGAAGCGCAGCTCCTGGGATCTGAGGCAGGGAAGGCTGCATCCCCCTTGGCCTCCTCTCCATCAGTCTCCTCCTCCACCCCTGTGGAGGTCTTGCCCCAGGAAGCTCTGAAAGAGATGATGGCTAACCTGGTGAAGTTTCTGTTCTTCAAGTATTGTACCAAGAAGCTGACCTTTAAGACCAAAGTACTGAATACAATCCTCATGGGTAATCAGGACCACTTCCCTGTGGTCTTCTGTAAAGCCACCTCATGCCTGGCAGCTGGTCTTCGGCATGGTGGTGAAGGAGATGGACCCCAGGGAGCACGTTTACATCTTGGTCCCCACCCTGGGCCTTACCTGTGATGCGATGCAGAGCAGTGGGCAGAGCATGCCCAAGGCTGGACTCTTGGTGCTGGTCCTCAGCCTGATCATCTGAAATGGAGACTGTACCCCTAAGGAAGTGGTCTGGGAAGCACTCAGCAGGATGGGGGTATGTCCTGGGTGGGAGCAATCTGTTTTTGGGGAGCCCAGGGAACTGAAGACCCACGTGTGGGTGCAGGAAGGTTACCTGGAGTACCAGCAGGTGCTTGACAGTGACCTTACTCGCTATGAGTTCCTGTGGGGTCCCCGGGCCTATGCAGAGACTAGCAAGTGGCAAGTAACAGAGTATCTGCTCAGGGACAACAAAAGGATATCAAGGGTCTTCCAACCCCCATCTGCAGAGGCTGTGAGGGAGGAGGAAGAGGGGCCCTGAGCCAGAGAAGCAGCCAGGTGATCCTTCCATCTGTGATTGAAGAGGGAGCAGTCAGCCTTCTCAATAGTGTGGGCCCAGGTTAGTTGGGGAAACCTGGTGTGTAGTACTTTTGGGTTCCTGTTCTCCACGATGATATGGAGATTCATCTCTGTTTTCTTTAGGTATTGTTCAAATGTTTTTGTTTTTGTTTTTTTTTTTCAGCTGAAAACTTAATAAATTTCAATATATAACTTGTGAATGAAATTGATCACACTTGAATTTGTGATTCAAGTTTAAGGACCCAGTTTAAGGACCAGAGTTTTGCTCTTTTGTAAAAGAGATTGGAAACTGTCTCATTTTATTTTGTGAACCTGAGCAAGGTAACGTGGATTAGAATTACAATTATTTTGCACATGTAAACTTACTTAGCAGTATACAGTTGGTGGAAGAATTAGAAAATAATAAAAGAAATTATTGTAGTGAATTCTTGCTTCTTATACTTTTAGTCTGTCGTTTTCTACAGCTAACCCATGTATGTTTACGTGGATTTTGCTGGATATTATTTAAGAAAGTAGGAGGAAATTGATGAGATTAATAAGCTCCCTGATTCCTTGTCAGGAAGCATTTAACAGGAGGCTTCCTGTATGCTGTTTTGGATCTGTCAGGAATTCTCTGTTCCTTTTTAATTCCTGAATATTCAGCAATTAAGAGGAGAGGGAAGCCTCTCCCAGGGCTGAGGAATCCAGGCATTCCCTTCGTTAGTTTTTTTATACAGTGATAAGTACCCTCTTCCTTTTTATGAACCATATGGTGAAAGTGATTATTTACAGCTCTCTCTCTCTTTAATATGGATTGTGTACGTTTTGTAAGTCTGAAATTTTAATCTTTATCTTTGCTGAGAATAACTACAGTATATATGCCCACACCATGTTGATTAAAACACCTTTGCTCCATCAGAGGTTTGGTCCCTGTCTCTCTCTCTCTCTCTCTGTCCCCCTCTTTCTCTCAGGCTATTTCTTTGGAGCACAGAGGCTCTCTGAGTTCACTTTCCTGCCCAGGCTTCTAAGACCCTCTCGAGATGGCACTCTGCACCTTCACCCCATCGAGAGGGCACCTGAGGCCTCCATGAACAGAACAAGCTCCATGTCAGGGACTTTATGGGCTTTCTGCATAAACCAAGGAATATCAGCCTCTTTCTCTCTCCTTTACTTTCTTATTGGTCGACTCCAGACCACCAGATTCTGGTCCATTAAAAGGCCTCAACAATCCCTGGCTCATTTATTCCACAGACCTTCATGGAGCCTCTGTTCTGTGGAAGGCTTTGTGTTAGCAGTGGGGACACTGGGAGAAGCAGGACACACCCACACTTAGAGTGGGAGTCTAAAGTCACTCTGAGGGTCCAAGGCCATCTCAAGGCAGATGAGTTCTTGCTAACTCACCTGCCACTCCTTATCCTCTTGGGCTAAAACAATATCTTTTATACAAAAGTTTACAAAGTCTGGTGACCTCTGAGGGGACCCCATGTGAAGATGAGTTGTTCCCTGTGCTCCCCCATGGTCATGGGCATAGCATGCCCCATCCAGCATCTGTGCTTGGACTGCAGCTTTCTCTCAAGGATTAAGGATGTCCCCTCTTGAGTGAGGATGAGGGGGTCCAGGCACCCCAGAACAGAAGGCCCCATAGAATACAACTCCACCCCTACTGGGCCTCTTGGGGTCCCTGGTCTGGGTTGTCAGGCTGAGACCTCATGCCCCCTCACTTCCTCAGTGAACTCAGGGATTCAGAGGCTTGGTCTTTGGGGGGCAGTCACAGGTGAGCAGATGGAGGAGCCCTTGTCCTAAAGAGACTCGAGGTGAGAACCAGAGGAGACTGAGGGTCCCCAGGGAATATATGTGCTGCCCTCCTGACAGCCCTGGGAGACCAGATGTGACATCACTGATCCCAATGGGAGGGGAGAAGTGAGGGCCTGGGTTAGGTACCTGGGCTCAGGACAGCAGAGTAAGGAACCCAGCTGTGCTAGGAGTCAAGGTGGAACCCTGTGGGGGGCCCTGGGACCCCAGGACATCCAGGTCATCAATGTTCTCAGCCCCTGGAGTCCCCAGCAGGGTTGGGGGAATGAGCCACCTACTCCAACTTGCCTCTCAGGGGTCCTGGCAAGGGAGGGCCTGGATCTAAGGGGAGCAATGTCGAGGTGAGAAGGTGGTACCCAGACCTGCTGAGAGTCAAAGTGAAGAGCAGAAAGAGGGTTGAGGATGGCCAGGGGCATCATCTCAGCTCTGGGAAACCCTGGGCATGGAGCCCTTACTTCATGTCCACAGACTCTCCCTGAGGGTCTTGATGCAGTGATGGCCTTGGTGTGAGAGTCCCATCTCCAGTCAACACAAGGGGCATCCCCGGAACTGCCAGGACTCAAGATGAGGACCTTGATCAAGGACACAGGGAGCTCCACAGGTCCCAGAACCTACTGTCAGCCAGGGGCTGCATGAGAACAAGGTCTCAGGAACATTGGAGAGTTGATTTAAGGGGCGGGGGCCTCAGAGATTGAAGAGGAGATTCTAAGGTTCTGAAGGAGTTTAGGTGAGGATCCTGAGGGAGGACATAGGGGACCCCTCAAGAGGAGACTTTAAGCGGCCTGTGTCAGACCATCCAGGGTGCATTTCTCAGCCGAGGCCTGTGGTCCCAATCTGTCCCCCTGTGTCACTCCTGTCTGTGGTTTGATACCAGGGATCATGCTTGTGGTCAAGATGAGTTAGCTGAGAAGCCAAGCAAGCCTGAGTAAGACCTTGAGGACCCAGGCAAGGCCCAGGGCCCAGTGAAGGCACAGCTCTTGGGGGCTGAGGTGGGGGAAGCTGCATTCCCCTCGGCCTCCTCCACCCCTGTGGAGGGCAGCCACTCTGCATGCTATGAGTTCCTGTGGAGTCCCCGAGCCTATGTGGAGACCAGCAAGTGGCAAGTCATGGCGTTTCTGCTCAGAGTCAACCAAAGTGCTTTGAGGGAGGAAAAGGGGGCCTGAGTCAGAGCAGCAGCCAGGTGATACTTCCCTCTGTGATTGAAGAGGGGGTGGTCAGCCTTCTCAGAAGTGAGGGACCGGGCCAGTTGGGGGAACTGGTTTGTAGCATCTTTGGGTTCCTCATGACTACGATGACATGGAGATTCATCTCTGTTTTCATTACAAAATTTCCAAACTTTTATAGTTTAATAGAAGGCTAAATAACCTTTAATGTCTTAGTTTGTGAATGATGAGGATCAAAATGTGTTTGTGGTTACCCATTTCAAGTACAAGAGTTTTGCTCTTTTGTAAAAGAGATTGGGCATTCTTCCATTTTGTTCTGTGATCCTGAAGGGGATACATTGGAATTGGAATTAGAACTGTTTTGGAAACATGAGCTTACTTAGCAGCAATATTGATGGGGTAAGATTTAAATAATAATAAAGTGATCATAGTGAATTCATGTTTCTGTCCTTTTTGGGTATCATTCTCAAAAACTAAGTTATCTCTGTTTCTTTGGATTTGTCTGGGTTATTTAAGGAAGTAGAAGACAACTAATCTGAGCCACCTGCCCACTGGCTTATTTATTCCAAAGACCTTTACAGAGCCTCTGCTCCCTGAAAGGCTGTGTTAGCAGTGGGGAACTAGGAGAAGCAGGACAACCCTCACTCCTAGAGCGATGGTCTAGGAGCCAGAGTCACAAGAGGAAGTTGGAGAGACATCCACTAGTCCCATAGAACAAGGGAACATGGAGCAGGGCAGTGAGGCTCCAGGAGGAGCACCTGCAGGTTGGTGCCTGAGCCAGGATGGTGTGGGGCCTTGGAAAGCTGGGTTCCTTCTGTGAGAGGTTATTGTGATGAGGCTGGGTGGTGGCACCCCTCAGTATTGCATTGTGTCTTGGGGGTGATGGGAAAGTCTGAAAGGGATCCTTGCTGTGAGGTATCCTTTTGCATCTTGGATAAAACCCAGAGAGATCTCTTTCTGGGGCAGGAAGGAAGGGGTCCTGGCTCTTGTCACATTGCTGTTGACCGCAGTGGTAAAGGAGGTGTTTTCCACCCCATATCTGCAGGGAATCCTGGAGAACTTTGGTCACACTACCTTGAAGTGATGCCCAAGCAATCCATGGAACTACCCTCTCTTTCCTAGTACTGCAGATCCAGAACCCAAGATGTTAATGAGCTTTAAATTATCTCTTTTTGTAATTGGCCATTAATCAGACACTTTAACTTTGTGGGGATGCAATGAAGGAATATAAGGGTTTGGATGGAAGACCAGCTGGGACAGAGGCAAAGACTGGTTCTTGTTTTGCCTGCTGGAACACTCCTCAACACCCAAAATTAACAGGCCCTGTAACTGGAAATGGGGCTTCTGGGGTAGCTCAAAGGATAAAAACATGCTTGCATTGTGTGTTACCTGGGCTCAAGCCCTGAGTCAGGAAGATCACCTGGAGTACGGTATGGCAACCCACTCCAGTATTCTTGCCTGGAGAATTCCATGGACAGAGGACACGGGTGGTCTATAGTCCATGGAGTCTCAAAGAATTGAACATGACTGAGCTAATAATGGAGAAGGCAATGGCAACCCACTCCAGTACTCTTGCCTGGAAAATCCCATGGATGGAGGAGCCTGGTAGGCTGCAGTCCATGGGGTCGCTAGGAGTCGGACATGACTGAGTGACTTCACTTTCACTTTTCACTTTCATGCATTGGAGAAGGAAATGGCAACCCACTCCAGTGTTCTTTCCTGGAGAATCCCAGGGATGGGGGAGCCTTGTGGGCTGCCGTCTCTAGGGTTGCACAGAGTCGACTGAAGACATGACTGAAGCAATGCAGCAGCAGCAGAGCTAATAATACTATGGTCCACTATGGCCTAACTGGAAAAGTTATCTTGTTTTATTTATGAATCATCATGTTTGGCTGATTAGCTATTCCATATCCTATTGAGGTGTATATTCTGTGACATGCCCTGGACCACAGAGCAGCCAACCCCTTCCCACAGTGGCGAGTAGAGAAGTGTCTGTGGGCAAGTGTGAGAGATTCCTGCCATGCTATCACAGTGCCAATGGCCGCCAGGCCCTGCCAGCAGCATCACATACCTCAGGCACATTCTGCAGCCCAGTATATGGGTTCCTCAAACCAGCTGTCTTTACAGACTAACTTAGGCTATGGGGCTTGGGCATCTTCCCAAGATCACATGCTAGTGAGGGCCTGGGTGGGCTCAGAGCCTTGGTCTCAACTCCTCTGGAGCCCCCACCCTTTCCGCCCACCCCAGGAAACTGCCTCACCTTCTGACTTCTCATGCCTTTCTCTTCTCAGTGCTACACAATACCTCTCAGGTGACAAAAAGCAGGTCTGTGGAAGGAAGGGGACAAGGAGAATCAGAAGCACTGTGGGGCTGCTCTGTGCTTTGCTGAAAACTGACTCTGCTGGGGGCTGGCATCTCTGTCCAGTCCCAGTGCCTCCCACCTGAGGGCGTCACCCTGTTCCTGTTGCTGCCATGGGGCCTGCTGCCCAACTGAACCTGCCAGGCTGACCAGCTCCTCACCGAGAAGGAGGGAAGGAGGGTCAGACCTTATGGCCCCAGTGCCCAGTAGGATAAGGCCCCTACAGGAGCCTCCTCTAATACAGGAGAAAAGTTGACATGGGCAGACCCCCAAGGCTCCAGGTCTCCACAGGCACAGTGAGGGTGCTGAGCACCTGGAGATTTTCTGGTCTGGGCACACCAGGGCATGGATCACAAGCACAAGGGCAGGAGAGTGAGGCTGAGAAGGGCAGGCCTTGGATGTCATGAGGGCTTGTGTGTACACAACGCAAGTATCCTGAGCCAAAGCTGACAGAAACTCCTCGGTCCCATGCAAACCCACTGCCAGGGCTCAGGTGGCGACTGGAGGGGACAGAAAAGACAGCTCCCTCAGGACCCAGGGAGTGAGGAGGGGCCCCAAGTAGGGGGGGTGGGCAGGAAAGGCCACCTAACCAGGCTGTCACAGATACCATGGTCTTTGGTCCCCTTCAGAGGACCCACCAGGGGCTCCCACCAATGACCACAGCCTCCAGGGCTGTGTCCCAGTCCAATGAGCCAACCTGAAAGAATGTTTTGTCAACCTGTTTAGGAGCACAAAGGCAAGGGAGCAAGCCCAGGTCAAGGCCTGCAACCTCCATTCTGGCCGCCAGTCCTCAGACTGAAAGACCCTGGGTGAGCCTCTTCCACATCCTCTTAACTCTCCCCTTTCAGACACCAGGCAGTAGCCCTCACACAGGGCAAATGGCCTTGCTGAGTGGCAGAACTGGGGGGACACAGTCTCTAGGGGGACAGTACTAAAGGGTCCTCACACATGGGCCTTTCCAAGGTGCCAATCTATCCCCTACACGGTGATTTTGAAGACCAGTGACCCACAAAGGTCAGAGAACATGCATCTTCAAACCCTCTGCCCTATCGCCCATGTGTGGTGAAGACAGATGACACTCACTGGAGTTTCATCCTGTCCCACTCTCACCCATTTTCAAATATAGGTAGACGGGGCTTCCTTTGGTCACATCTCACTCAACAAGTCAGACATGTCCCTGGGAGTGAGTATGTGTAAAGGAGGCCCTTTGAAAAGTGCCCAACCCGTGAGCCAACTAAATCATTTGATGTACCTGCCATCTGGGTAAGGGAGAACAGGTCCACAGTGGTGGTGGGGACAGCAGCAGGGGCAAAGAAGATCAGAGATGGTCTCAGAGAGGACCAGTGAAGTGCTTGTTTTAAACAAAAGAGGCTGTACCTTGAGCCCTTAATCAAGTCCTTCAAAGAGCAGGTACCCACAGACACGCAAGTTGGACATGGGAGGCAGGACCAGGGGTAGCTGAAGCCCAATCACTCCACTGATGAAAGGAAACAGTAATTTTGAGGCAGTCTCCAGGGTGGCTGAATCCAAGGCTCTGGAAAGGGGACGAGAAAAGCACACACACAGGTGTTCCCAAAGTGAGGACTCTATGGCCACAAGAGCAATCTTTATGGGAAAAAAATGGAAACTGAAGACAGCACCCTGTGATTTGCAGTGGGATGATGTCTGGGAGTAGGCAGAGCTCGGGAGGCTGCAAGTTCAGCAGAGCACCTGGCTGTACCCTACCACACAGCATCCTGGGGAGTCTGTGTCTCATGTGCTTGGGGAACAGTCAAGTGGAATGTGAAGTCATTCCCATTATGCTCAAGCACAGCCCTCCTGTGGGGACAGCTTGATCTGAGGGGCAGTGGGGGCAGGACCACAGGACTCTGACTTTGGGGCCATCTGAATGGGACCTACCAACCGGCAGTACCATTCAGAAGAGACCAAAGCCAGAAGAGGGGCAAGGCCATAGCCGAGGGTGTGGGGGGTGGGACCACCAAATCAGGCTAGGCCAAACAGCCCCCTATGGACCCCATCTTCCGGAAGGGACAGTTGCCAGGGGCCTATCTGACCCCTTGGGTCTCTCCCAGTGATAGCTAAGCCAGGACTCGCCAGGGCCTGGCCCTTTAGCAGAAGCCAACCACAGCCCTCCCCGTTGGTAGGGAGGGGGGTGGAACAGGGGCACATTTGTCAACCCATCCAGGGCCTGGCCCCCCGAAACAAGAGGCCTGGCAGCAGATGGGAGCCTTTTCAGGCAACCTGAAACATACTTTTCTGTACTTTCAGACAAGAGACAAGCTGGGGATCCCATCTCCATCCCCAGACTCCCTCCCCCACACTGGGCTGGGGCTGCCTCTCCACATCACCTTGTGACATCATGAACCAATTAAGGAAGCTGACCACTTAATTGGCTGCCTGTCCCATGACCCAGATTCTAGAATCTCCAGAGAGTATTTATGGGGCACCTCAACCCTGGTCTGAGGCCCTTCTGCCCTGAGTGTTCTTCACTGCTTCGGTAGAGAATGCTCCTGAGCTAGATTGGCTCCATGGCTAGTCAGAGTTCCCAAGAGGCATACACAGCCCAGCTGGCCCCATCAACTGATGGGGCACCTGCAGCAGGGCACTGCCTTGATGTCTCCCCAGATCCAAAAGTAGATTCAGGGGAGGCTTTGGAGAAGCAGTGGGACCAACCAGAGAGCCTAGATCCAGGCTCCCAAGATAACCCGCCCCCCACAGGGCCCTAACCCAGTAACGGCCAACAAGGAAGATAACAACACCATCCTCAGGCTGTCCTTCCCCAGGAAGCTCCGGATGATCATGGAGGATGCAGCCTTCATCTCTGTGCACTGGAACAAGAAGGGAGAGACACGGTGGTCATCAAAGCAGATCTCTTCCAGAAGGAGGTCCTTCAGCACATAGTTACAAACAGCATCTTTGAGACAGACAGCATCAAAAGCTTCATCCATGAACTGAACCTGTAAGGGTTCAGTAACATCCGCCCTCCGGGTCACTCCTCAGGGAAGAAGAAGATGATGGTAATATAGAAAGCCCTTCCGGGGAGACTAGACTTGATGACCCAAGTGCTGGACAGGTTTCATTTCTTAGGAGAATTTTTTCTCGTGAGAGGGTAGTTAAGGAAAGAGGAGAAAGCAGGGCTTATCATGTTCCACAAATCCCCTTAGGACCCACGGGGTTGACTCCAGACCTTGAGAGGCCAGTTGATGTCCGGGACCACCAGTAACACCTCAACTGAGGCTGGCCCCAGGGGAGATCTAGGGAGAGCCCTTGCTTGGGCCTCATAACCTGCCAGGAATGAAGAGACCTTGTCTTCATAGTTAGCAAGGCCGGGACGGTGGTGGGGAGGAGGGCAGTGAGGAACAGCTATTCTCCCCAAAGATGGCTAAAGTGATTCATTTCCTTTTAGGTCTATCGCAACTCCAACTTTCAGAGAGCCTCTCCTCATACAGAACATCCAGTGGAAAGACAACCCCAGAACAACTGCTTAGCTCATCACCAGCACAACAATGACCCCAAAGAGAAAGAAGCATGCAGTGGCGACCAGACACTTTCCTCAATTCCATCATGAGTCCACCCAAGAGGCTGACAAGAAGGCCCAGGAGAGAATGCCAGCTGCTCAAGGAATCCCTGGCCAGTTCTCATTTGCGTTCTGTGGCCTTTGGTTTATGGGCAATGTAGCCTTGCGGGCCGGGGCAAACCATCTCCCCAGTGAGCAGGACGGCCTCAGTCGTGAGGGCATGTCCAGTAATGCCACATCTGTATCTCTGGCTACTGCTGGAAGGGACACCTCAGGGTAACTGCCCGAGAGCCCCCCAGGGTACCCAGGTTATGGTTCAATGATGACTATGTACAACACCTATTTTTCCATCATGATGTCGGCTGTTTCAGTTGTGGCCCAAGATGAGGCCTCTGAGGCACTCAATGGCACCCCACTCCAGGACTCTTGCCTGGAAAATCCCATGGACAGAGGAGCCTGGTGGGCTACAGTCCATGGGGTCGATAAGAGTCAGACACAACTGAGTGACTTCACTTTTGCTTTTCACTTTCATGCATTGGAGAAGGAAATGGCAACCCACTCCAGTGTTCTTGCCTGGAGAATCCCAGGGACAGGGGAGCCTGATAGGCTGCCATCCATGGGGTTGCACAGAGTGGGACACGACTGAAGAGACTTAGCAGCAGCAGCAGCAGCAACAGAAGCAGAGGAGGAGCAGTAGGAGTCCTCAGATTACAAATGTGCCCTCTGTGAGCAGTTCAAGAACAACCCCAATCCCTGAGCTGCCAGGACCCCAATGACACTCAAAAGCACTCTCTTGTAATCAAAAATATATTTCTGGGTCTAATAAAGTATAGCAAAACTCCACAGGAGTAAATAAAGAATCGAATGAGAACTGCGAGTCTGTGTTCTTTCTATCTGTCCATGCTATTCACACACGGCACTGGGTGAGCCAGATGAGGCTGGAAGCCCACGCCCCAGGCAGGCCTCAGTCCAGTCCCCATGGTCCCTTTTCATCTGAAGCAGCAGCATTTCACACCCTCAGCCAAGAGTGTGGCTCCCAAGCAAAGTGTTGAGGCCAGCCCAGGATGGGCTGGTCCCTGGGCCTTGCCTGACACACAGCAGAAGTGCCAGTCTGGCTCCTGACCATGGGGGCATCACCTTTCATGAGTCATGTACCCTGAAACAGAAGGGGCTCCTCCTGGGTCCCCCGATGATGCCACAAGTTTCTGGTTAGCAGCTGAGCATCTGTCTCCAGCTCCTGATCCAGGGGCCTCCCCAAGAGGCCCACCAGAAAGCAGGGTCACCCCACCAGCCAAGGGCCTTGTAAGCACATGACCCCAAACCCAAAAACAAGTACAAGGTTTCCACAAGGTGAACACTAGCCCTTGTCATTCTGCCCTCACAGCTGTATTTAGGAGCCTGTCTTTGGATCAGGAATGGCCAGACACTGTAACCAACTCACACACTTTGTGACCCAAGGGACACTTTACAGCAGGGCAAGGGTCACCTGCAAGGACATACCACATCCTGTTTCAGGGCCACTGGGCCTCTCTGCCTGCCAAAGGCCTAGCCGGCTGCTCATGCTCAGCCCAGCCCCCAGCCTTCCCCATCACCCCCTGGTCACTGTTCCAACATCGGGGAGATTGGACCAGAACATAGAGGGAAAAACACTGACTGGTTTCCTAACAACACATTTCTCTCAACCACCCAGACCCAGCAGGGCCAAAACGAGTGGTGACACCATTTTATTGTAAAGGTCAAGGTCCTGGAGACTCATGTTGAGTCCAGAGCAGCACCACACTAGGGGTGTCCCAGCCCCCCGACCTGCACCAAGTTTGCAGCACATCCCAGGGTGGGGCTGATTTAGACCTGAACCATGTCCAGGGCACAGCGGTGACTGGACAGTGTCACTATGTGCAGGTCTCTTGGTCACCTTCCTCTCGAGAGCCCAGCCTGGACAGGCCTCCTCCTCAAAGGGGATCAGGTGCTCCGGGATGTCCACCTAGAAGATATCCTTACCACCCCTTCCAGGGACGGGCTGCAGCATCCAGCAGGGGTGGTGAGCACAGTCAGGTACTTCTGTTCCAGTTTGGGTAGCAGGGCTTGATTCTCCAGCTCCTCCACCTCATCAAGTCTAGGTTTTCTGGGCACAGCAAAGTGTCCCCAATGTCCATGAGACCTGTGTACAAAGACAGGATATAGAAGGAGAACAAGATGACTCAAAGTCACACTTGCTAGAGATTAAGACCATATTATGGAGGGGACCTGAGGTCAACTGGGTCCTCTGGTTGAACATTTCAGATGGACTCACCTGGGCAAAGGGAATTCGGGGTGAGGCCAAGTGAGGAGGGAATGAAATGAAAGGGAGAGGCCTGGTGCTCCATGAACCCACCAGGCCATAGGCAGCTCTCAGTCTGCCCACTGAAGGCTGCAGGGACAGAGCAGGAGGGCCCTGGCAGGGAGCCTGCGGACATCAGGTCCCTAAGGGATTCACCAGCAGATAGGTGTTGCTGTGGGGCCTCACTCCTGGGGAGTCAGGGGACTTGCTCAGGCCCGGCTGCAGGCAGTGGGGGTATGGAACCCAGGCTGGGTACCTTCCTGTCTATGGTCTCTGCCAGGCACACACACACGTGGGGATACACACACAGATACACACAGAGACAAGTGCCATGTGCAGACCTGGATGTGCCTCTTCCTCAGAGCACAAACAGGGACTGGGGCCCAGACTGGGGGTCAAGCACTTCAGCCACCGTCTCCCAGCCCAGGGACCCTCGCTGTCCCTATGAAGAAACCTCAGCTCCCCCACTCCCCCCCACAACCAGTTAAAAAGAAAACAAACGAGCACAACCCGGCTGAGATAGAGGGCAGCACCCGGGGCCTTGGAGGCAGCGCAGGGCAGGGCGTCACTTGCCCACAATCACTCTATGGCCAAACTTGTCCCCATCCTGTAGCAAGGCCAGGATCTGGGCGGGGCTCATCCCCAGCCTCTGCTCCAGCAGCTCCTGCCAGGCAGCATCCTCCCAGTCCCAGTGCACCATGTGGACAGCCAGGATACAGTGCTGGTGGCCACCATAGCATGGGCCACCACTGCATCTCCAAGGTCTTGACACTGTTTAAGATGAAAGCTTCATAAGGCTACCGGAAGGACAGACAGCCAAACTTCATCTCCCAGGGCTCCCAGGACCTCATGTGGCTGCAGATACACAGAACCACAAAGTTCAGGAGCCTGACACAGCAGCCTCCAAGCTCACAGCCCTGGGCTGGACCTCAGCCCCGGGCCAGACCTCAGCTCCACTTGCTTGAGCTTCCTCCATGTCTGCTGACACAGAAATGGGGGGGGTGTTGTCAGAGAGGGCTGACTCCTTCCATCCATCTCCACGTGGTCTGCTGACAGGTGGTTGGCAACCCAAAGGGCACATCCATCACACGGAGGCTGTGGGGAGGTCAGGAAGGAGGGTGGGATAACAGGAGAGAGGCATGTAGTGAGTTCCAAGATAGAGGGCCCCAAAACACTGGGAGCACTGAGGAGGGAGGTCAAGCCCCCTGGCTTCAAAGCCCAGAGGCTGGGCTTTGGTCCTCTCCCAGCACAGACAAGCACTGTCCTGGGCTTGACTTCCCCCACCCCCAGTGAACACCCCACCCCTGAGCTCCCGGCCTCATCCCTGTCCATGCTCTGTAGATCCTCCATCTTAAACCAGGGCTGATGAAGGCAGATCTGTGCCAACCAACCTGGCCTCGGCTCTGGGGCTGCTCTGGACCTCAGATGGCCCTACCAGGTGTCTTCCCCATGCCTTTAGGAGTCACCTTCTTCCCAGCCCTTCCTGAACCACTTCTCCACTATCAGCAGATGCCCCAGCCTGTGCTGAGAGCCTCAAGAAAGAACAAAGGAGAGCAGGAACTACTGGAACAGGCATGCTCTGTGTCATCACCAGGGCCTGGGATGGCACCACACAGGGATTACAGAATTCAAACCGCAAATAATCTGCTAGGTTACTGTCACCTTGTTCCATGGCTGAGGAGGCGCTGACACATAGAGACACAGCCCATGACTGCAGGGGACCTGACCACACGCACCTCCATTCTCACTTCTTTTCTTGTACCTGGAGGGGTGTCCCTGTTCACTGGAGCAGGGTGAAGGCGAAGGAGCAGAGCCATGGATCTGAACCTCAGCAGGGTCTCAGCACCTCGCAAGGAGACTCCATTTCCATGTGGCTGTGAGGATGGGGACAAGATCCCAGAGGAACCCAGCTCAGGGCCTCCCAGGCCTTTCCTTCCCTGAGCACAGCAGAGTCACAGTTCTCACAGGCCCACAAGGTCCCACATGATATGGCTCCTACCCTGGCGGCCTGCTCTCCTCGCCCCTGGATTCAGCCCTGGTAGCCATGAAAGCCGTCCTTCCATCCTTGGAACATTCCAGTGTGTTCCTTTCTCAGAGCCTTTGTAGGATGTGAGGAGTCACACCCTGTCCCCTCAGAGTCAGGTGCTGGAATCCCAATCCTAAGTACCTTGGCTTGACCTTACAGACAAAGGAAAGGTCTTCACAGAGGTGATGGGGGTCAAGTGATCTCATTAGGATGGACCCTGCTATAACAGGATGCCTGTCCCCATACAAAGGACACATTTAGAGACAGGCACACAGAAGAACTGGGGTGAAAAGGAAGGCAGAGCTCTCCAAGTCCAGACTCGCCCTCCATGCCAGCAAAGCCCCAGAAGTGAGGGGTAGAGATGGGACAGACTCTCCCCACAGCCTTCAAGAGAACCAACATCAGTCGACACCTCGACCTTGGCTCCCGGCCTCCTGAACCAACATGGTTTGTAGTTTGAGCCACCCAGTGTGATCTTGATGTGACTCCCAGCAATTGGAGACAGAGGGTCAGCCCTGCATGGACGTCTCTCTGCAGGGGAAAGGGGGGATGGGGGATGGCTTTTCTACCCCCAACACCTTGGGCTCACTCCTCCACATCTGCACATCTTCATGTGTCTGTTTTCCCCCTTACACAGTGTCTATTTACACCTCCCAGCGTTGGGGGCCCAACAAGTTACTGACACTTCCCTCCTGATGGAAGGGAAGGGAAATCTCATTCTGCCAATACAGCCACTCGATGGGACCATACACTCACTGACTGAAGAGCCATGCAGGAGGAGGCCAGGGGCACAGGGCACACCCCAAAGGTGCTGACACACACCAGCAAATGGTCTTCTGCAAAGGCTCCCCAGTGTCCACTCCTCCAACCACAGGCAAGGGTACCATGTCCTCACACCCTGGATGGCCTCAAGCATCATCATTCCATTGACCCTCTGCCCACCTGCTGGGTGACAAAGGGTCACCCTCTTCACTGAGTCTGGCTTGGTTACCAGGGAACCTGGCTGATGCCTGAGTCATGGCCATTGCTCTCTTCTACTGGGGTATGTGACTTGAACCCAGGTTTGTCCAGTTTTTGCCATTAAGTTTCTGAACCAACCGAACCCCTTCCTCCTGCGTGCCTCCAAATCTCACCTGTGTGGGTGGAATCCCTGAGCAAGAAGGAGAGTGCCTGCTTGGTGGCCAG